>NC_053394.1:261754995-261797759 GCF_905171765.1 Bufo bufo
TGCGGCAGTTCTGTGGGCAAAAATGCCTTGTTGATGCTAGAGGTCAGAGGAGAATGGGCCGACTGATTCAAGTTGATAGAAGAGCAACGTTGACTGAAATAACCAATTACAACCGAGGTATGCAGCAAAGCATTTGTGAAACCACAACACGCACAACCTTGAGGCGGATGGGCTACAACAGCAGAAGACCCCACCGGGTACCACTCATCTCCACTACAAATAGGAAAAAAGAGGCTACAATTTGCACGAGCTCACCAAAATTGGACTGTTGAAGACTGGAAAAATGTTGCCTGGTCTGATGAGTCTCGATTTCTGTTGAGACATTCAAATGGTAGAGTCCGAATTTGGCGTAAACAGAATGAGAACATGTATCCATCCTCTGATGGCTACTTCCAGCAGGATAATGCACCATGTCACAAAGCTCAAATCATTTCAAATTGGTTTCTTGAACATGACAATGAGTTCACTGTACTAAAATGGCCCCCACAGTCACCAGATCTCAACCCAATAGAGCATCTTTGGGATGTGGTGGAATGGGAGCTTCGTGCCCTGGATGTGCATCCCTCAAATCTCCATCAACTGCAAGATGCTATCCTATCAATATGGGCCAACATTTCTAAAGAATGCTATCAGCACCTTGTTGAATCAATGCCACGTAGAAGTAAAGCAGTTCTGAAGGCAAAAGGGGGTCCAACACCGTATTAGTATGGTGTTCCTAATAATTCTTTAGGTGAGTGTATATTCGCTATATCGAATATTTGTGATTTTTAAACATCTGAAAACATGATTCCTCACTGCTTCTTGCTGTGGGCCAATGAGTCATTGGCCCAGAAGCAAATTATGCAGGAAGAAATAATTTTTTCATATTGAAAAAAAATTGACGAATATTCTAAATAACGAATATATTTGCTATTTGTTTTTTAAAATATTCGTCATATTCTGAAACAAGAATATATAGTAATAGCGAATATTCGATAAATACAAACAGAGCAATTTAGCCAATACAGTGCTGTAATCTTTTTTTTAAGTCTTATTTTTTTAAACCAGAAGTTCAGAAGAAAAAAAAAAGTTACAACTATTAGACAAAAAAGATTATAGCACTATATTAGCTGAATTGATCGATTCTACAGTTTTTTTCGAACAGTCGCTATATTGCAAGAAGCAGGGTGGAATCAATCTTATTAGAATTCCTGATTTTCGGCTAAAAATCGGGAACATTATGAATGATCGCGTGAGGACGCGATCTTATGAGTGACGTAATCGTGTCATGTGCCCTGGTTTTGGTTTCGCTTTTGCTACCAGTGGAGTTTGGCAGTCTGCCTGAAATTAAATCGGCGATCGAAAATGGTTCGAATTCGATTTCAAAAAGAAGTTATTCTAACTGTAAGTAATATTGTAATACAGCACTGTATTTTATTTCATATTGCATGCATGGCAGAATAATATTTAGCAACACTCGGTCTATGTATAAATTATTTATATGTAGATTGAGTGTTGCTAAATATTAGTGTATGCAAAAAAGAACTACATTGATAAATATATATTTTTTTTTCTCCTCCACCTGCGCCCACCCCACCCCCAATGGTAGATACTACTGATTGGAGCACTGATTATTCTTCTTACTTCGCAGAACTATGTCAGTAGCATGTATGTACAACAGATAAATATCTATCACATGCACATAGCACGCCCATTTTCCTGCCATGCAATATATACCACACACTATATACCATACACACGATATACATAGATTAAATTTTATGTCCATAAGCTTTTTTTGTCGGACCAAAAGTATTTGCTGGTTCATTTAGCGTTACCCAGGGTGCACCACGGGGAGGCAAAGCAGCAGTACACCCAATACCGTACCATCACTTCACTAGACAGGTACATCGCAGATTAGCTGGCCAATATCTGATTGCTCAGTCCTCACACACATAATCGCAATATAATCCGATCTTATAACGGTAACATTAAATCTAATATCTCCCCTTTAAAGACGCACTGTAACTACTTTTTGCTTTTTTGTAGTGGATCTTTTTTTGAATATTTGTATAATAAAAAAATTGTGATTATATGCTTTCATCTTTATCCTTCAGCGTTTTCTGGAGTGGGGCTATCCATGGACCAGGAAAAGGGTTGAGAAAGAGGCCATCGTACGGTCATTCCGAGCCAAATTAAAATGTGGTATTTGGCACGACCACAAGGCAATTCAAAAAAAGTTTTGCGACCTGAAGCGCTTACACCCTGATCGGGTATAGTAAAAGATTATGCCCGTACAGATGTAGTATGGTTAACACACAACCTCTTAACTCAAATTTCTTAACTCATCACGTAATCTTGAAACAAAAGCCATTTTCTAAAATAACTTAATGGAATTTAATTGCATTAAGTTTATATAACACATCTCATAAAGCATGTGTGTTAACTCTACTACATCCGTATTTCATCCCTTTTCAAATGATTACTTAATACCTGGTGGGACATGTACAAAATTTTCCGGTTACATCATACATCTCGACCTCGCTGATAGATCCCCCACAAAATTTGCATTGGATTCAAGAAATAAAATATATAATATATATATAGTAACGGGATTAGCTCACAGGACTGCCGTCTCCTGGGATAGACGGGTGCTATAGGCACATAAAACACACAGTCCAGTCCAAGCAAGTATGGTGAAACGGGCCGCAGCAAGTTTTATTGACTTTTGCAGAAAAAAAATATTAAACAAAAACTGTTCAAAACAAATGAAATAATACCTGGCCGTCTAGCCACTACGTCTAAACAGGCAGTAGTCCCTAACTACATGAAACTGAGCCTTGTGCCCAGCTCCTTCAACAAAACACACAGTTGTTGTTTTTTTTACTCACACAGCAGGGTTCTTCCCAGGAGCAGAGAACTCAGCTAGTGAGCTGTTTGTCCTTTTATAGCACACTCAGGTTCCAGGGTGATTAGCCACAGTTACCCTGAATACCTGGAGTGGCTAATTGGAGCAGGGACCCACCCAACTCTCCCTGCTCCGAGCAGCCAGGCCCTTCTAGCCAGGTTTTTAACAAAACCCTTGCAAAGAGAAAACCTAGTTTTCTTCGCTGTCAATTCCCTGGTTGCTTTTTAGAACGTATAAGACAGGAACCTAAGTGAAATATAGACTCCTTCTACCACTTGCCCCCTGGTCCTGTCACAATATATATATATATACCGTATATATCTATACATATAAAAAAGGATGTATGTGTGTATGTACTGTATGTATGTGTGTATGTTCCGCAAAAACTCAAAAACGCAACCATTGATTTCAACTAAACTTGTTATACACATCCCCTGCTACCTGGAAAGAAATCTTGCGGGGGTCTCTGCTCTGTACAACGTACCGTTCTCGAGATATTCCCAAAAAATGATCTGTATTATCCAATACAAGCCCGCCAGCCTTTCACTTAAATCCTAACTGCCAACTGACGGGCGCTGTGGAGTTCACAGTTAAAGGGCCAGTCACCGTGAAAGTCACTGTTAAAGGGGCAGTCACCGTCAAAGTCACAGTTAACCTCCTCCCGACCGCCTAACGCAGGGATGCATACTGCGGACGGTCGGTTTGTTCCTCCTAGACGCATCGGCGCGTCATCTCGCGAGACGCGAGATTTCCTGTGAACGCGCGCACACAGGAGCGCGCGTTGACAGGATCGGAAGGTAAACGAGCTGATCTACAGCCTGCCAGCGGCGATCATTCGCTGGCAGGCTGTAGAAGCGATTTTTTACCCCCTGAAAGGTATATCAGATGCTGTTTTGTTAAAAGCGTCTGATATACCTGCTACCTGGTCCTCTGGTGGTCCCTTTTGCTTGGATCGACCACCAGAGGACACAGGCAGCTCTGTAAGTAGCACCAAGCACCACACTACACTACACCCCCCTGTCACTTATTAACCCCTTATTAACCCCTGATCACCCCATATAGACTACCTGATCACCCCGCTGTCATTGATCACCCCCCTGTAAGGCTCCATTCAGACATCCGTATGTGTTTTACGGATCCGTGGATTCGCAATACACGGACACCGCGGATCCGCAAAACACGGACACCGCGGATCCGCAAAACACGGACACCGTGGATCCGCAAAACATGGACACTGCGGATCCGCAAAACACGGACACCGGCAATGTGCTTTCTGCATTTTGCGGATCCGCACATTGCCAGAACTATATAGAAAATGACTTTTCTTGTCCGCGTACAAGAATAGGACATGTTCTATAGGCTCTACAAAAAACGCAGTGTTCGCCCCACCTCAGTGACAGAAATTTAATTTTTTCTGATCACTGCAAAAACACCGTAAAATCGCTGCGGCGCTATAAAGATCACTTTTGAGGGGCATGGCGAGTTCATCGATTTTTTTTTTTTGCCACAAGTTAGCGGAATTTTTTATTTTTTTTTTTCTTATAAAGTCTCATATTACACTAACTTGTGAAAAAAAAAAAATCTCACATGAACTCACCATACCCCTCACGGAATCCAAATGCGTAAAATTTTTTAGACATTTATATTCCAGACTTCTTCTCACGCTTTAGGGCCCCTAAAATGCCAGGGCAGTATAAATACCCCACATGTGACCCCATTTTGGAAAGAAGACACCCCAAGGTATTTCGTGAGGGGCATGGCGAGTTCATGTAAAATTTTATTTTTTGTCACAAGTTAGTGGAATATGAGACTTTGCAAGAGAAAAAAATAAATAAAAAAAATCATTTTGGAATCCAAATGCGTAAAAAATGCCCTGTGAAATCCTAAAAGTACTCATTGGTATTTGGGCTCCTTTGCGCACCTAGGCTGCAAAAAAGTGTCACACATGTGGTATTGCCGTACTCAGAAGAAGTAGGGCAATGTGTTTTGGGGTGTATTTTTACATATACCCATGCTGGGTGAGAGAAATATCTCTGTAAATGACAACTTTTTTTTTTTATATATACAAAGTTGTCAATTTACAGAGATATTTCTCTCACCCAGCATCGGTATATGTAAAAATACACCCCAAAACACATTGCCCTACTTATCCTGAGTACAGCGATACCACATGTGTGACACTTTTTTGCAGCCTAGGTGCGTAAAGGGGCCGAAAGTCCAACGAGTACCTTTAGGCTTTACAGGGTTGCTCACAATTTAGCCCCGCCCAAAATGCCAGAACAGTAAACACACCCCACAAATGACCCCATTTCGGAAAGTAGACACCCCAAGGTATTCGCTGAGGGGCATATTGAGTCCACGAAAGATTGAACTTTTTGTCACAAGTTAGCGGAAAGGGAGACTTTGTGAGAAACAACTAAAAAAAATCAATTTCCGCTAACTTGTGCCAAAAAAAAAAACTTCTATGAACTCGCCATGCCCCTCACGGAATACCTTGGGGTGTCTTCTTTCCAAAATGGGGTCACATGTGGGGTATTTATACTGCCCTGGCATTTTAGGGGCCCTAAAGCGTGAGAAGAAGTCTGGAATCCAAATGCCTAAAAATGCCCTCCTAAAAGGTACTCATTGGAATTTGGGCCCCTTTGCGCACCTAGGCTGCAAAAAAGTGTCACACATGTGGTATCACCGTACTCAGGAGAAGTAGGGCAATGTGTTTTGGGGTGTATTTTTACATATACCCATACTGTGTGTGAGAAATATCTCTGTAAAATGACAACTTTCTATAAAAAAATGGGAAAAGTTGTCTTTTACAGAGATATTTATCTCACCCAGCATAGGTATATGTAAAAATACACCCCAAAACACATTTCCCTACTTCTTATGAGTATGGAGATACCACATGTTTTGCAGCCTAGGTGCGCAAAGGGGCCCAAATTCCAATGAGTACTTTTAGGATTTCACAGGGCATTTTTACGCATTTGGATTCCAAACTACTTCTCGCACTTTAGGGCCCCTAAAATGCAAGGGCAGTATAAAAACCCCACAAGTGACCACATTTGAGAAAGAAGACACCCCAAGGTATTCCGTGAGGGGTATGGTGAGTTCATGTAAAAAAAAAAAAATTGTCACAAGTTAGTGGAATATGAGACTGTAAGAAAAAAAAATATATATAATTTTCCGCTAACTTGTGGCAAAAAATAAAAACGTCCATGAACTCACTATGCCCATGAGTGAATACCTTAGGGTGTCTACCTTCCGAAATGGGGTCATTTGTGGGGTGTTTCTACTGTCTGGGCATTGTAGAACCTCAGGAAACATGACAGGTGCTCAGAAAGTCAAAGTGCGGAAATTCACATTTTTGCACCATAGTTTGTAAACGCTATAACTTTTACCCAAACCAATAAATATACACTTATTGCATTTTTTTTTATCAAAGACATGTAGAACAATACATTTAGAGAAAAATGTATATAGAAATGTAGTTATATTTGAAAAATTTTACAACAAAGTGAATAATTTCATTTTTTTGCAAAAATTTTGGTCAATTTCGATTAATATAAAAAAAATAAAAATATCAGCAGCAATGAAATACCACCAAATTAAAGCTCTATTAGTGAGAAGAAAAGAAGGTAAAATTAATTTGGGTGGTAAGTTGCATGACCGAGCAATAAACCGTGAAAGTAGTTAGTGCAGAATTGTAAAAAGTGGTTTGGTCATTAAGGGGGTTTAAGCTAGGGGAGCTGAGGTGGTTAAAGGGGAGACTTTAAGCCTCCTTCTAATTATAAAGTGACCGTGACAACTAAATCAACAGGGAGGAAGGGCGGGTTGGCAACAGATCTTCAAAATGCGGCTTGGCAGACAGTATAACGCTGGCAGCCACAAAAAATTATATACCCAACATAACATCATCCAATAACCCCTTATCTAATTTCCGAACTGTTGTTTGGTTTCCCTAAACGTCAATTACCCAGTCACAATACCCTATAGGGCACCTTCCTAACAAATCCCATGTTACCTCATCCTACCTTGTAACTTAGACTAGTTCTACCCATCTACTGTATAACACAGTTTTTTTTACCAACAAAATGAGGCAAATCCACTATTGGTATAATTCATAATCCCATGCAGATTCCTCCATATAAGAATTTCTTGATCTTTACCTTTGTTATGATTTCTGAGTTGTTTGTCTAAATTCTTAGCATTGTGCCATTATTACAGGTCAACACGTTCCCTCCATCCGCCACCACAAAAAAAAAATTAAAAAAAATTATAGGAGGTGCCCATGGAGGAGGAGGAGTGTGAGGAGCATGCGGAGGGAGAGAATGTTGAGGCCACTTCCCCCCCAGATATTTGCGAGACAGAGGAAGTTGAGACAGAGGAGGAGGCCGGAACTTCCTAGGAGCAGGCGGAGGGAGAAATTGTTGAGGCCACTTCCCCCCAGATGCTTGCGAGACAGAGGAAGTTGAGACAGAGCAGGAGGCTGGAACTTCCCAGCCACCAGATTCTGCCCCCCCAGCTCCAGAAGGAGGAGGAAGGGGTGGTCT
Source organism: Bufo bufo (assembly GCF_905171765.1). NCBI lineage: Eukaryota > Metazoa > Chordata > Amphibia > Anura > Bufonidae > Bufo > Bufo bufo. The sequence goes on from NC_053394.1 coordinate 261,762,427, forward strand.
ACACCCCCCACCGGGAGGGTAAATATGTGCACACATTACTATAGTTTGATATACATAACATATTCACAAGCATCCCACGATCCCCCCCACCACCCTGCATCTCCGAAGCTGCAATGCACATGTGTAATGAATCTGAAAAAAAGCAGCCCTTAGTTAAAATGGCTGCCTGTTTAGCTGAGCAGCATTTGCACCCCAATTCACAATGGTTTATGCCTGGGGGCAGGGTGTCTGTTGGTCCGTAATAGACTGTCCCTCTGCGTCAGTTCATGTCCCGCTGAGGCCTACTCTTAATGGCCAGCCATGAAGTGGTTAAAAGTGGCAACAATGAGGGGACAACAGAAACTAGTGTAATAGGAAAAAAAAAAAAATGCGACATGCTCTGTAAACTACCGAAAAACTATTAAATAACCAAATAAATAACATTATACTCTATCCGAACTATCACTAAGCAAACCAAAATATAATTAACGTAAATATCTATAGTTATTGTATTTAGATGTAAATAGGCAATATTTAAACACATACTACACACAATGCACTAATTGTCTTGTAAGTAACCCTAATTGAAATAAATAAAAAAAAAATGTTTTTTTTTCAGTAGTGAACAAGTGCATAAAGCACTTAGAAGAAAGTAAAAAAGAATTCATAAATGACATGGTGGAACTCAAAAAATTGAAGCATCGCATCAATAATAAGGTGCGGGAAATGGAGGAAAAGCACCTTCTCCAATTACAAAAAATGGACAACATATTATTGGAGCTCAAAAAGTTGCGCTAGAGGCATGTTTTCTTATTTTTGTTATAAATACCTTTTTCAGTTTGATAACCCATGCTTTTGTTTTTTATAATGTAATGTTACGATGTAATTTTATAAGTTTGTTGTAAGGCCGCTTTATTCCAGGGTCAGGACAGACAGCAGAACAGACAGCATTAGGTACATGGCAACACTGTAGTATACGGCCCACATATAACTCAGCAGTGCCAGGACTTACAACAGCAAGTATCGCTAAGGGTGGAGTATAAGGCCCACACATAACTCAGCAGTGTCAGGACCTACAACGGCAAGTATTGGTAACGGTGGAGTATAAGGCCCACACATAAGTCATCAGGGTCAGGACAGACTTCAGCATCAGCAGCAGGTAGATGTTAAGGGTCCAGTATAAGGCCTACACATAGCTCGGCCTAACTCAGCACGACGGCCAGCAGCAATTTCGAAGTGTGCAGCAGGAATTTACAAAGACACCTCTGACAGCATCATGTTGTGTGCAGCAGGTATGACTTTCTAAAAATTTTGTTTCAATAAATAATTCTTTTTTTAAACAACAAGAAAAAGAAGTACAAAATTAGCTACACACGACATGACGTGTTATTCCGACTGCTAGAACTTTCAAGATCGGGCACATCAAGTCTGTGGCAGATAAATATTTTTAATAACATTTTAACAATAACAATTTACAACATTTTAACAATAACTATCCTTTCTGGCTACTTTGTTAGTTTGTCATGGAAATCAACTATATCTTTCATTATTTGACGGTTCCTCTTATCCATCTTCCGAAAACCCGCCGCAGCAGCTTATGGAGAGCCAATTGATCCTTTCGATGCTCCTTCTGGAACTTGGCCATTCGTTGATGGCATTTATGGATTACTGTATGTTTAAAAGAAAATATTAATGCAATTTAGTTAAGCAGAAAATTAGTGCATTGTGTGGAGTAGGTGTATAAACACTTCATATTTACATCAAAATCCAGAAGTTACACATGTTTATGGTCATTATAGTGTTTTTTGGATTAGAGATAGTTCGGATACAGTTTAATATTATTTTTTTGGGTAGTTTATATTTTTTAGCTACTTTAGACACTGACGCCACTTGCACATGACCGTATGCCCTTCGAGACATACGGTCCATAAGCATGCCATTCATTCCGGAGCTGCATACATTGTGCACATGAGAGCGCACAGCAGCAGAGGTTACTATGATACTTTCCGCATCGTCCGCCCGTGGGACTATAGTCCTGTGTTCATATGAGTGCAGGACAATCGTCCCGTGGGTGGACGATGCGCACAGCATCAATAATAACCTATGGTTAATACAATTTGATGCGTTGGTGCTGTTGCGTTGGTGGTCGCTGTGCAGTGCTGCGCCAAATTTAGGTTAGGGTCCTATTCAAAGAGGCAACCTTGTCGCGGTGAGTGGGCCTATGCTTTTTGATCAAATTGTATACTAATGCCTCATGTACAGTATTTAGCATAGAGGTAGGTATACGATATATTGCGCTGAGAAGCGATGTTAATTATGCTGAGAAGCAGTTAGATAAAAGCATAGTATTGATGATGTGTGATCCAGTTCTTTTTCTTATATTTAATACGTTTTGTATAATCTATGTTCTTTTTCCCACTGGTATCAGCACTCCTCCACATTTGGCCCAGGTGCTTTTAATTAGCAGGAGTCTGCATAAGGGTTTAAATTCCTACCTCTCAGTTAGAGTTCCTGAGAGTGTGTGATAGGGTGAGTTCCACACCTGTTCACATGGTGCTGTCCTGATGGGTTGGTGGGGCCCAGTGCCAAGGTGGCTTTGCCAGACAGCGGGGGCGCTGTTTGGCTTCTGGGTCCTTCTGCCTGCTGGGGCGGTGCTGTTGGGTTGGTGGTCACCGTGCAGTGCTGCGCCAAATTTAGGTTAGGGTCCCATTCGAAGAGGCAACCTTGTCGCGGTGAGTGGGCCTTTGCTTTTTGATCAAACTGTATACTAATGCCTCATGTACAGTATTTAGCATAGAGTTAGGTATACGATATATTGCGCTGAAAAGCGATGTTAATCATGCTAAGAAGCAGTTAGATAAAAGCATAGTATTGAGGATGTGCGATCCAATTCTTTTTTTTATATTTAATAAATAATCACATAATGTTAAGAATTTAGACCAAAAACTCAAAATTCATAACAAAGTAATAGATCAAGAAATTCAGAAATGTATTGATCTGCTTGGGATTATGATTATACACATGGTGTATTTTCCTCAATTTGTGGTTTTATAATATGCCAAAACCAGTGTTATAGATGGGTAGAACTAGTCAAAGTTACAAGGTACGATGAGCTAACATGGGAATTTTTTAGGAGGATGTGCTATAGGGTATTGTGGCTGGGTTATTGACGGTTTGTGAAACTAAACAACAGTTCTGCAATTAGATACAGGGTTATTGGATGGTGTTATGTTAGGTAAGTTACTTTTGGTGGCTGCCAGCGTTATACTGTCTGCCAAGCCACATATTCATGATCTGCAGCATGCCCACCCTCCCCCCCTGTTGACTTAGTTGTCACAGTCACTTATTAGAAGGGGGGGTTAAACTTGTTTGCCGATTGGTGGTGACTGGTGAGCGGACTTGATTGTTAAATTCTATTTATCCACAGTTTATCGCAGGTCTATTCAGCGGTTAATGTTAGTCTTCCATGTAAAATTACAGTTTACATAACTAATGTCTGATCTCCCATACCTTCCCCCTATTACAATCTTAGCCTCTCATATAGCATTGAATTATTGGTTTATGAGGTGAATTTACTGGTGTGTGTGTGTGTGTGTATATATATATATATATATATATATACAGTGCTGCCCATAATTATTCATACTCCTGGCAAATTTTGACTTAAAGTTACTTTTATTCAACCAGCAAGTAATTTTGTGACGGTAAATTACATAGGTGTCTCTCAAAAGATAATAAGACGATGTACAAGAGGCATTATTGTGGGGAAAAAAACATTTCTCAGCTTTTATTTACATTTGAGCAAAAAGTGTCCAGTCCAAAATTATTCATACCCTTCTCAATAATCAATAGGAAAGCCTTTATTGGCTATTACAGCAATCAGCGCTTCCTATAATTGCAGACCAGCTTTTTGCATGTCTCCACGGGTATTTTTGCCCATTCATCTTTAGCAATGAGCTCCAAATCTTTCAGGTTGGGGGGTCTTCTTGCCATCACCCTGATCTTTAGCTCCCTCCACAGATTCTCAATTGGATTCAAGTCTGGACTCTGGCTCGGCCACTCCAAAACGTTAATGTTGTTGTCTGCTAACCATTTCTTCACCACTTTTGCTGTGTGTTTTGGGTCATTGTCATGCTGACATGTCCACTGGTGCCCAAGGCCAAGTTTCTCTGCAGACTGCCTGATGTTGTCGTTGAGAATCCTCATGTATTGCTCTTTTTATATAGTGCCATTTACTGTGATTAGGTTCCCTGGTCCATTGGCTGAAAAACACCCCCAAAGCATTATGTTCCCACCACCATGTTTGACAGTGGGGATGGTGTTCTTTGGGTTGAAGGCTTCTCCTTTTTTACGCCAAATGAAGGAAACATCATTGTGACCAAGCAATTACATTTTTGTTTCATCTGACCATAACACAGAAGACCAGAAGTCTTCTTCTTTGTCCAGATGAGCTTTTGCAAAGGCCAAGCGAGCTTTTGTGTGCCTTATCTGGAGAAGTCTGTATTGTGCAGTGTCTGTTGGATTGTCTGCCTTGAGACATTGCCACCAGCAGAGCCCAGATTCACCAGGATGGCCTTGGTGGTGATCCTTGGATTCTTTTTCACCTCTATAACTATCCTCCTGGCCAGCACAGGTGTCACTTTTGGCTTCCGACCACGTCCTCTGAGATTTTCCACAGTGCGGAACATCTTGTATGTTTTGCTCAAATGTAAATAAAAGCTGAGAAATGTTTTTTTCCCCACAATAATGCCTCTTGTACATCGTCTTATTATCTTTTGGGAGACACCTATGTCATTTCCCGTCAAAAAATTACTCGCTGGTTGAATAAAAGAAACTTAAAGTTAAAATTTGCCAGTGGTATGAATAATTATGGGCAGCACTGTATATATATACTCTGTAATTCCATGCAAATTATGAGGGGGATGTATGTAATGGAGGGGTCCTTTCACCGGAATACTGAAAGATATTTGCTGTTGATGTGTATATATAAACAACGAGACGTATATACTGTATATTTATGTGTGTGTGAAATGTATGAAATCATCCAGTGACATCATACATGGGTCCCGCGCTGTGTGTATAACTCTATATATGTATACAATCACAGCAAGGGAGAGATGTATGACGTAACTGGATGATTTTGTACATGTCAAAACCGGTATTAAGTAATCATTTGTAAAAAAAAATGTGACAAAACCCTTGTTTTATGAATGCCCAGACTCTTGTATTTCGTCTGCTGTTCATGTAGTTAACCCTATTTCGCCCTTTAAATGTACAAAAACCACCTTATCTGCCTGTGACGCAGTTAGCGAACACAATGGACATTAGCCTGTGACACAATCCACAAACACAAATGGATATTGCCTGTGATACATTTAGCAAACACAATGGTCTTAGTCATTGACCGCATGGAACTATGTCCGGCCTCTTTATCCAATTATCTCCAGGATAGAGAGGAGAGATTTTACTGTTCATGTGGGAGTGTGTTATATCTTACTGTATATTGATTGGTCACTGTATTTTGTGTGCCTGTTCCCCACAAAGGCCCCGTGTAACCCTTGCCGGGGACTTGATAAAAGGCTGAGCTGTGGCCATCAATAAAGTTGATAGTTTTTACCCCCTTCTGGAAGTCCTGGATCCTGTTTGTGGGGGATTGGGAGCTATATATTCACAACACCTTCGGATTTACTTGATTTTTGGGAGACGCTGTACGGATTTACTCAGCTGGAGTGTAAGATATCCGTAACAAGAATAAAATACGGATGTGGTAAAGTTAACACACATGCTTTATGAGACATGTTATGTTAACTAAATGAAATGTTATGCGTCCAAAAAAAATTTTCATGGATTTTGTTTCAAGAAAACGTGATGAGTTAATAAATTTGATTTAAGAAGTAGTGTGTTAACCCTACTACATCTGTACGGATTAGCAGGATTACTGTATGTATACATTACAGAGTGTAGTAGAGAGAGGGACCAAATTCATGTAAGCATTGTACCTGGGCATAATCCTGAACTGTACTCGATCATAGTTTAGCCTCTTGATGTCACACCATTTTTTTGGGATGGCTGGTATTTCATGCTGCACTCCATATTTTGCATATAATTCAGATTGAAGAGACAGTATTATCTCCATTTTGTCCTTTCTTTTCGTGGTCCGGTCATATTGCTGATGGATAAAGATGAAAGCATATATTCAAAACATTTTTAGTATACCACATATTAAACATATATCCGTAAAAAAATAAATTGAAAGCCAAATTTACATTTTCATGTTACTGTTAAGAATCCTGAGTCTATTGAGATTCTATGTGTGTGGGCTCTGACAAATCAGATATTGCCCAAGTAAGCTGAGAAGTACCTGTCTTGTTAAGGCACGGTACCGTATGTGTTGTACAGTCGTGGCCAAAAGTTTTGAGAATTACATAAATATTGGAAATTGGAAAAGTTGCTGCTTAAGTTTTTATAATAGCAATTTGCATATACTCCAGAATGTTATGAAGAGTGATCAGATGAATTGCATAGTCCTTCTTTGCCATGAAAATTAACTTAATCCCCAAAAAACTTTTCCACTGAATTTCATTGCTGTCATTAAAGGACCTGCTGAGATCATTTCAGTAATCGTCTTGTTAACTCAAGTGAAAATGTTGACGAGCACAAGGCTGGAGATCATTATGTCAGACTTGACATGTTAAAAGGAGGGTGATGCTTGAAATCATTGTTCTTCCATTGTTAACCATGGTGACCTGCAAAGAAACGCATGCAGCCATCATTGCGTTGCATAAAAATGGCTTCACAGGCAAGGATATTGTGGCTACTAAGATTGCACCTCAATCAACAATTTATAGGATCATCAAGAACTTCAAGGAAAGAGGTTCAATTCTTGTTAAGAAGGCTTCAGGGCGTCCAAGAAAGTCCAGCAAGCGCCAGGATTGTCTCCTAAAGAGGATTCAGCTGTGGGATCGGAGTGCCACCAGTGCAGAGCTTGCTCAGGAATGGCAGCAGGCAGGTGTGAGCGCATCTACACGCACAGTGAGGCGAAGACTTTTGGAAGATGGCCTGGTGTCAAGAAGGGCAGCAAAGAAGCCACTTCTCTCCAAAAAAAACATCAGGGACAGATTGATATGGTGAATGGACTGCTGAGGACTAGGGCAAAGTCATATTCTCCGATGAAGCCTCTTTCCGATTGTTTGGGGCATCTGGAAAAAGGCTTGTCCGGAGAAGAAAAGGTGAGCGCTACCATCAGTCCTGTGTCATGCCAACAGTAAAGCATCCTGAGACCATTTATATGTGGGATTGCTTCTCATCCAAGGGAGTGGGCTCACTTACAATTTTGCCCAAAAACACAGCCATGAATAAAGAATGGTACCAAAACACCCTCCAACAGCAACTTCTTCCAACAATCCAACAACAGTTTGGTGAAGAACAATGCATTTTCCAGCACGATGGAGCACCGTGCCATAAGGCAAAAGTGATAACTTGTGGCTCGGGGACCAAAACTTTGACATTTTGGGTCCATGGCCTGGAAACTCCCCAGATCTTAATCCCATTGAGAACTTGTGGTCAATCCTCAAGAGGCGGGTGGACAAACAAAAACCCACTAATTCTGACAAACTCCAAGAAGTGATTATGAAAGAATGGGTTGCTATCAGTCAGGAATTGGCCCAGAAGTTGATTGAGAGCATGCCCAGTCGAATTGCAGAGGTCCTGAAATAGAAGGGCCAACACTGCAAATACTGACTCTTTGCATAAATGTCATGTAATTGTCGATAAAAGCCTTTGAAACGTATGAAGTGCGTGTAATTATATTTCACTACATCACAGAAACAACTGAAACAAAGATCTAAAAGCAGTTTAGCAGCAAACTTTGTGAAAACTAATATTTTTGTCATTCTCAAAACTTTTGGCCACGACTGTATAGCTGGTTCGCTTCGCCGGGGTCCGCCCTGTGTAACGCAAAATGAACGGGCAAAACCTTACATTCAGACTAAGAAAGCTCTTGGTCATAAAATAGAATCTCTATATATATTGTGTGTGTGTGTTATATAGTGTGTGGTATATATTTAGTGGCAGGAAAATTTATGTGCTATGTGCATGTGATAGAGTTTTTCCATGAACCATACATACATGCTGCTAACATCATGCTCCGACAAAACAAGAATGCTAATTTCACAAATTCGCAATATATACTGTAACCAGTTAAAATGTGTTGAATTTACTTTCAGACAGAAAATAATAAAATAGTATCAATATAGATAACAATCGCATCTACAAATATTTCGGAATTCGTGATCTACAGAACAATCATTGTGCTGCATGCAATATGTACAAAAACAACATATATGCTTTAACCCGTTAAGGATCAGGCTAATTTTCACCTTAAGAACCAGGACATTTTTTGCAAATCTGATCCGTGTCACTTTATGTGGTGATAACTTTAAAACGCTTTGACTTATCCAAGCCATTCTGAGAGAGTTTTTTCGTCACATATTGTACTTCATGACACTGGTAAAATGGAGTAAAAAAAAATCATTTTAATTTATAAAAAATACCAAATTTACCAAAAATTAGAAAAATTTGCAAATTTCCAAGTTTCAATTTTTATACTTCTATAATACATAGTAATACCTACAAAAATAGTTATTACTTTACATTTCCCATATGTCTACTTCATGTTTGGATCATTTTGGGAATGACATTTTATTTTTTTGGGATGTTACAAGGCTTAGAAGTTTTAAAGAAAATCTTGAAATTTTTCAGAAATGTTAAAAAAACCACTTTTTAAGGACCAGTTCAGGTCTGAAGTCACTTTGTGAGGCTTACATAAAAGAAAACACTGAGAAATGACCCCATTCTAGAAACTACACCACTCAAGGTATTCAAAACTGATTTTACAAACTTTGTTAACCCTTTAGGTGTTCCGCAAGATTTAATGGAAAATAGAGCTAAATTTCAAAATTTCACTTTTTTGGCAGATTTTCCATTTTAATATTTTTTTTCCATTTACAAAGCAAGGGTAAACAGCCAAACAAAACTCAATATTTATGGCCCTGATTCTGTACTTTACAGAAACACCCCATATGTGGTCGTAAACTGCTGTACGGGCACACGGCAGGGCACAGAAGTAAAGGAATGCCATAGGGTTTTTGGAAGGCAGATTTTGCTGGACTGTTTTTTTTTACCTCATGTCCCATTTCAAGCCCCCCTGATGCACCCCTAGAGTAGAAACTCCAAAAAAGTGACCCCATTTTAGAAACTACACCCCTCAAGGTATTCAAAACTGATTTTACAAACATTGTTAACCTTTTAGGTGTTCCACAAGAATTAATGAAAAATAGAGATAAAATTTCAAAATTTCACTTTTTGGGAAGATTTTCCATTTCAATAATTTTTTTCCAGTTACAAAGCAAGGGTTAACAGCCAAACAAAACTCAATATTTATGGTCCTGATTCTGTCGTTTACAGAAACACCCCATATATGCTCATAAACTGTAGAACGGGCACATGGCAGGGCGCAGAAGGAAAGGAATGCCATACGGTTCTTGGAAGGCAGATTTTGCTGGACTGTTTTTTTTACACCATTTCCCATTTGAAGCCCCCTTGATGCACCCCTAGAGTAGAAACTCCAAAAATGTGACCCCATTTTAGAAACTACGGGATAGGGTGGCAGTTTTATTGGTACTATTTTAGGTTACATATGATTTTTGATTGCTCTATATTACACTTTTTTGTGAGGCAAGGTAGCAAGAAATAGCTGTTTTGGCACCATTTTTATTTTTTGTTATTTACAACATTCATCTGACAGGTTAGATCATGTGATATTTTTATAGAGCAGGATGTCACGGACACGGCGATACCTAATATGTATACTATTTTTTTTATTTATGTAAGTTTTACACAATGATTTAATTTTTGAAACAAAATAAATCATGTTTTAGTGTCTCCATAGTGTCTCCATAGTTTGATTGGCACTTTTTTGGGGTGAGTATGACTTTTTGATTGCTTTGTGGTGTAAGGTGACAAAAAATGGCTTTTTTAACAGTTTTTATTTTTTATTTTTTACGGTATTTTTCCTGAGGGGTTAGGTGATGTGATATTTTTATAGAGCAGGTTATTACAGACGCGGCGATACGTAATATGTATACATTTTTTAAATTTACTTAAGTTTTACACAATAACAACTTTTTTTAACCAAAAAAATGTTTTAGTTTCTCCATATTCTGAGCCATATTTTTTTTTATTTTTGGTGCGATTGTCTTAGGTAGGGGCTCATTTTTTGCAGGATGAGGTGACGGTTAGAATGGTACTATTTTAATCGCTTGCTGTTGAACTGTTAGTGATGTTAGGTGACAAAAAAATTGTTTATTTAGCACAGTTTTATTTTAAATTTTTTACGCTGTTCATCTGAGGGGTAAGGTCATGTGATATATTTATAGAGCCATTCGATACGGACCTGGCGATACCTAATATGTCTACTTTTTTTCCCCCCTATATTTTACCAATTTTTTTTTTATTTATTTGGGGGAAATTACTTTTTATTTTTTTTACTTGAAACTTTTAATTTTTTGGGGGAAAACTTTATTTTTTCAACTTTTTTTTTCACTGTATTTTTTGTCCCACTTTGGGATTTCAACTTTTGGGGGTCTAATCCCCTTTGCAATGCATTCCAATACTTCTGTATTGGAATGCATTGGCTGTATGAGTAAAACAGTGTGTATTACTTATACAGCTTCCTGCCTGTGAGATCCAGGGGGCTGGATCTCACAGGCTCTTCACCGGAAGGCAGCGCCGATGCCTAAGAAAGGCATCGTGCTGCCTTCCATGCCATCGGGTCCCCATTACAGCAGCAAGGGGACCCGATGGCACCGCCGCCCGCCACAAAAACCCCTAAACGCCGCAAACCGCAGGTCTGAATTGACCTGCGGTGATCGCGGATACCGGGGGGGGAAGGGGTCACGGGATCAGAACTACACATGACGTACCGGTACGTCATGTGTCCTTAAGTACCAGGGCATCATGACGTACCGGTACGTCATATGTCCCCAAGAGGTTAAGACAATATTACTTACAGTTAATATGATGTTGTCCTCATCTCTCTCAAATATGTGTCTGAACATTGACGTACAATGACCAGTAGTCATTGTATTCATTCACTTGTAAAGTTCAACTAGTGATGAATGCTTGATGAAGGGTAGTTCACACTGGTCAGTCACTGGGTGGGTCGAATACTGTAAATTACATCAGATGCTTTTTCACACACGTTTACGTTACCCGCTTTATTTAAATTAGGGAGAGCGATAGCGAATATAATAATAATATTATTCGGAAAAAAAAATATATATATATTTCAAAATCACGATTTCGATTATTGCACCCGGCCGTTGCCGCACTGGTGCATCTTCCTGTTTGGCCTGCCTGACCGAGGTAATCGTCTAAGCCCATCTAGCCAAATTATTAGAGATCGGCTGAATATTGCCATATATTCTTTTCATTGGAATATCCACGAATATTCGAAAAAAACGAATATATAGCAATATAGCGAATATATTCGTTATTTTGAATTTATTATAATTTTTTTATAAATGTGTACTGTTAATAATCAACTTCAGCATACTCGTCCCCGACAAGTGTCCCCGTCACCATGGGAACGCCCACGGGTTAGAAAATACCATCGGATCTGAGTTTTTCCTGAGATCCTGAAAACTCTGATCCGATGGTATATTCTAACCTACAGGCGTTCCCATGGTGACAGGGACGCTTGTCGGAGAGGAGTATGCCAAAGTGGAATAACAGTACAGATTTTTTTTAAAAAGATTAATATTCTAAATAATGACTATATTCGCTATGTTGCTATAACTTTGTTTTTTAGAATATTCGTCATATTCTAAAACAAGAATATATAGCAATATAGCGAATATTCGTAAAATACACATATAGACTGCAATTTATATTATATATATAGTGCTATATTTTTTTTTATAATGTACATTTTTTCAAAATCTGAAGTTCACAAGAGACAAAAAAAAGTGACTATAAAAAAAGATTATAGCACTATATTAGTTAAATTGCAGTCTATATGTGTATTTTACGAATATTCGCTATATTGTTATAACTTTTTTTTTTAGAATATTCGTCATATTCTAAAACAAGAATATATAGCAATATAGCGAATATTCGTAAAATACACATACCATTAGCAAACCAATAGGAAAGTTGCCTTATACAGTTAAAAATCGCAATACGCGAATAATTGAATCGCATATTAATTGTGATAAATAGAATAATGACGACTATTCGATTTCAACGAATATAAGACGAATATTCAATCGAATATTCGCGAAATATCGCAAAATCGAATATGGCACCTTCCGCTCATCACTATTGCACAGTTGCCCATCTATAGTTTCTGCCACTTCAATACTGTCTACCACAGCGTTTTTCAGTCTTTTTCTACCAAGGCCTTACCAAGTTAGAACATGATGCCTGGGCCTCACTATTGGTTGTAGTGTATGCCAAATTATTTCACAATGATGTCAATTTATCTTAAAATGTGTTTCTTGGATCCACTATGATATTAAAATAGACTTAGAAGTCAGTTGAGTTGCTAAAGCAAAGATTTGTACAACCATAGGAAGGCCTGTGGAAGCTCTGATCACTTCTGACAAATAAGTATCCATGACTGTCTCACCAACATCTGGGGGAACGATTTACCAGTGAGGTCCACCTTACGGTTTGAGAAGCACTAGTCTACTGACATGTATGAACATAACCTAAGTGTAAGGTGTAACGGAACGCCTAGCACCCTGACCGGGTACCTCCGTTGATAGATGCTCCTAGTACTTCCAGAGGACTCCAAGCACTCCACTTGACACCGTCAGCACTGCAGACCCCACAAACCGCCGAAGCTTGGTGGAGGTCTCACCATCTCCTACCCACCCTGGACCTACGCCAAGGCTCCAGGCTCCAGTGGGTGAACCTCTCCTAAATACAGAGACAGGAACCAGGAACAAGCTCTTACAAGAGCTTATACTCAGGGGAGTATTATGATATAGCAATCCCCAAGAGTGTAGTTATCCCATCCCCCAAACATGAGCCAAGACTTCATAAAGGGGCAAAGCAGGAACTATTTTTCAGCCTTTTATGCAGGTCTCCTAGCAAGGGACACTCCCCCTGGGGCCCTTGTAAAAGACTGTGACAGTTTATATTTTAGCCAATCACATGCATTTACAGTATTGAAACCCTCCCAGCAATTGTACACCAAATCCCCTTCCCTCTGTCTGTAACGCAATCAACAAAATACAATGAGCATTGTCTGAGACGCAATTAACTAACACACTGGCATTGTCTGAGACGCAATCCACAAAATACAATTACCAAACGTAATGGGCTAACTTAATCACTACCAGACAGAAAACACACATTTTTCCCAACACACAGAAAACACCTCAAAACCCCACACATCCTCATAATGTATACATCCATGGATAGCTCTGACCTGGGTGAACAACATATCCAAAAATCACTCAGATCCAAGCAGGGGTTCCCGAATTTCATGGAAGTCACATTTGGCCGGCTGCAAGCATGGCTTTCCTGCCCAAAACAGTTCCACAGATTTAAGCTGTGCGGACGGTCTGTCTTCTCCTTCAAAGTTAGTATGGGCCATAATCCTGGGGCAGGAGGCTGGCAAACAGCCCCCTCCAAAACACTGTGGCGAGGTTGGTTTTACCACATAAGGGAATTAGTATACTCTATGATGCAGACAAAATCTATCATCATACCTTGGACAGTTCTCTAGATGACCTAGAGCCGTGATGGCTAACCTCCGTCACTCCAGCTGCAGTAAAACTACAACTCCAAAGATGCACACTTGCTTGGCTGTTCTCAGAACTCTACAGAAATGAATGGATCATGCTGGGAGTCGTAGTTTCACCACATCTTAAGTGCCGGAGGTTAACCATCACTGATCAAGAGTAACCAGAATAATGTTTGTGCACCTTTTAACTGCTTTTGTTGTGTCATACCAATTACTGGGGGCGTGAACTTAACAATGAGGCTCACCTTATAGTTTGAGAAGAAACTTGTCTACTGGCATACATCTAGGAGGAAACCTAGAATGTTATTTAAGTATAGACATCAACAAGTCATTCGTTCTACTGCTTCCTGCTTCATTACAGCATTTTTAACTAATCAGCCTGATAGTTGGACTGTCACCAGGAAGACTGATTATCGTGTTTTTGTTGCCAGCAGTGGAAGGGTATTTTTGTTTTAATCTACTTGTTATATAGACTTTATATAGCTAGTGCACAATAAAGTTGAACTTGTCACAGAAGTGAAAAGTATATATAATTTAAATATCACTGTCGTAGATGAAAGCAGTATCCTCCACACACTGAACAATTGTCACTCAAGTCACAGGCTGCAATATTGGTATTTTTTTATTTTATTATTTTCCATGTTCCTATCTATATAAAAAAAAATCATAAAATACAGTTTTCACACTGGCACTTGGCCTAAAATGTGTAAAAACTTCCTTTAAGAGCAGCCACATGAGGATAGATAGGGCCCTCATTGCGTTCTATGGGGGAATTATCTATACAAAGGTGATATCTGTCATTGTAATTCTGTCTTCAATTATAATGCCATGGCTACTGAAAAGTCATCTTTACAGCAAATCCTTATGTTTCTTTATGATGTATTGACACATCATGATAATCTTGCAACATTTTTATATTTTTCTATAAATATGCCCCTTTATATTTCCTGCCTAATTTGACACGTTCGTAATGCTCCCTTGTTTGCAAACTATTTGTAATTAAAATGCGGACAGCACAAGGGCACTGGAGTTAACAGCACCGAGGTCTTGATCTGACCGGGAGAATATTTGTTTCTATATTATTCCTAAATTCCTATACATTCACTGACATTGTGTAACTGGCACTGGAGAAACTGTGGCTGACTTTTTGGGAACTGTGGCTTACTTTGGGAACTGAGGCATTGATTGCATTGTGGCTAAATATTGGTGTGTTGTGGCCTATTGAACAATTGTCACTTACAGGCTGCATTGTTGGTGTTTTTTTTATATTTTTTTTCCATGCTCCTATCTATAGTTAAATAAATCATAATATCCTGCAGTTTTCATACTGGCCGCTTGGCCTAAAATATGTAAAAACTTCCATTGAGAGCAGCCACATAAGGACAGCAGAAGACCTCATCGTCTTCTATGGGGGGAATTTTCTAGGCATGCTCTGTGATCTGTGCAGAAATTAAGATCAAGTACATAAGCTGTGATATCTCCTATTGTGAATGGTGGATCCTGTTTATCTATACAAAGGTGATATCTGTCATTATAATTCTGTCTGTAATGATAATGCCATGGCTACTGAAAAGTTATAGAACAGAAAGTCTCAAAATATTATTGGGTCTAGTAGTCAGTTCAAAAACAGCATGATTTTATTTATTTATTTTTCAATATAGGTAGTGACATGGAAAATGAAAACCAAAATCACCAAAAATAATTAAACTATGTTTAGCATAAAAATATAGTTTATTATCTTCCAGCACATGTGTTGTTCACTGAAGCTGCTGGCCACAGAAGGGCACAGGCGGCGCAGGCACAGACATAAGGGAGATGTGTGCCTGCGCGAGGCATGATGACATAGAAAAGGGTAGGAGGGGGAGAGAAGAAGAGGAGGGGAGGAGTGAGGCTCCGTTCTAATGAGCGTGGCTAGGGTCCTTTAACGATAAGTATAGCCCCTTGCGCTCTTTTATCTTTGTTGGCATATCTATATATAAACTTGTTTTTCCGGAACAAATGAAGAGGGATGCAAATGTTTAACAACAGGCCGTGGCCGTGACAGACATACTCTGGCCAGTGCTTATCAAGTAGTGTCGCTTAGAGTTTATTCATTCGGATGCCCCAGGGACTCAGTAATAAGTGAACACAATTACCATACATAGTACAGCCACTAGATTGACAAGTGTGAAAAAACAGACCACTAACTGATTCTCAGTCATCGTTTATTTAATTGACTGAAATGCAAATACTAAATATGAAGAACTGAGAAACATGGTGAAATGTGTTGACAGACCTCTATCAATTTTTTACATAAGATAAAAAAAAACATCATGAATCACCATAAATAGAAAATGTACACTCAATGACAAAAAATACCACACCCACATTGCTGCAAAACTTAGTAGTTCTGTTATGCAGTTATGTTTCAGGCAGATATGTAAATGATTACAGGTGTGGTCTGAATAGTCTTGTCAACAAAAAGGTGTAAAAGTGATTCCCCTACTGCCCTATATATAGGTTCTCAGAGATTACTTTTGGATAGTGTACCTTTTGGTGAGAGATGGTTGACTGCTAAACATGCCTCTAAGATGTATTCAAAGACATTTTGCCCAGTTGAGAGACTTTGAGAGGGTGCATCATTGGACTGAGAGAAGCAGTATGATCGTTTTGATGATTCACCCACCATCTAGGCTATTCAGATCTAGCTGTTAGGAGGTGTTGGGAGCAGTAGTTACATGATGGAACACAAGCAACACAGCTCCTGATGGCCCAGACAGATGACCAGTAGAGATGATCATTTGATCGGCCAACAAACATGAGCAGCTCCCACAGTTTCATTGTCTACCATCCAGAAACAGGTTGCACTTTCATTACATATCCCTGTCTCTGCCCAGACCATTTCCAGGCACTTAGCAAAAGGAAATGTGGTGTCACGGCCTCCATTAAATGTCCTGCCATTGACCGCCAGCCACCCTCACCTACCCCAGCAAATCAAAACACCACAGTGCAGCACAATATACTGCCCCAGCAGAACCAAATACCACAGTGCAGCACAATAAACTGCCCCTGCATAACCAAATACCACAGTGCAGCACAATATACTGCCCCAGCAGAACCAAATACCACAGTGCAGCACAATATACTGCCCCTGCATAACCAAATACCACAGTGCAGCACAATATACTGCTACAGCTGAAACAAATACCACAGTGCAGCACAATATACTGCCCCTGCATAACCAAATACCACAGTGCAGTACAATATAATGCTACAGCTGAAACAAAGACCACAGTGTACACTAAAATACTACTATCCCAGCAGAACCAAATACTACAGTATAGCATGATATACAGTTGCAAGAAAAAGTATGTGAACCCTTTGGAATTATATGGATTTTTGCACAAATTGATCATAACATGTGATCTGATCTTCATCTAAGTCACAACAATAGACAATCACAGTCTGCTTAAACTAATAACACACAAAGAATTAAATGTTACCATGTTTTTATTGAACACACCATGTAAACATTCACAGTGCAGGTGGAAAAAGTATGTGAACCCCTAGACTAATGAAATCTCCAAGAGCTAATTGGAGTGAGGTGTCAGCCAACTGGAGTCCAATCAATGAGATGAGATTGGAGGTGTTGGTTACAGCTGCCCTGCCCTATAAAAAACACACACCAGTTCTGGGTTTGCTTTTCACAAGAAGCATTGCCTGATGTGAATGATGCCTTGCACAAAAGAGCTCTCAGAAGACCTACGATTAAGAATTGTTGACTTGCATAAAGCTGGAAAGGGTTATAAAAGTATCTCCAAAAGCCTTGCTGTTCATCAGTCCACGGTAAGACAAATTGTCTATAAATGGAGAACGTTCAGCACTGCTGCTACTCTCCCTAGGAGTGGCAGTCCTATAAAGATGACTGCAAGAGCACAGCGCAGACTGCTCAATGAGGTGAAGAAGAATCCTAGAGTGTCAGCTAAAGACTTGCAAAATTCTCTGGCATGTGCTAACATCCCTGTTAGCGAATCTACGATACGTAAAACACTAAACAAGAATGTATTTCATGGGAGGATACCACAGAGGAAGCCACTGCTGTCTAAAAAAGACATTGCTGCACGTTTACAGTTTGCACAAGAGAACCTGGATGTTCCACAGCAGTACTGGCAAAATATTCTGTGGACAGATGAAACCAAAGTTGAGTTGTTTGGAAGAAACACACAACACTATGTGTGGAGAAAAAGAGGCACAGCACACCAACATCAAAACCTCATCCCAACTGTGAAGTATGGTGGTGGGGGCATCATGGTTTGGGGCTGCTTTGCTGAATCAGGGCCTGGACAGATTGCTATCATCGAAGGAAAAATGAATTCCCAAGTTTAACAAGACATTTTTTCAGGAGAACTTAAGGCCATCTGTCCACCAGCTGAAGCTCAACAGAAGATGGGTGTTGCAACAGGACAATGACCCAAAGCATAGAAGTAAATCAACAACAGAATGGCTTAAACAGAAGAAAATACGCCTTCTGGAGTGGCCCAGTCAGAGACTTGACCTCAACCCGATTGAGATGCTGTGGCATGACCTCAAGAAAGCGATTCACACCAGACATCTCAAGAATATTGCTGAACTGAAACAGTTCTGTAAAGAGGAATGGTCAAGAATTACTCCTGACCGTTGTGCAGGTCTGATCTGCAACTACAGGAAACATTTGGTTGAAGTTATTGCTGCCAAAGGAGGTTCAACCAGTTATTAAATCCAAGTATTCACATACTTTTTCCACCAGCACTGTGAATGTTTACATGGTGTGTTCAATAAAAACATGGTAACATTTAATTCTTCGTGTGTTATTAGTTTAAGCAGACTGTGATTGTGTATTGTTGTGACTTAGATGAAGATCAGATCACATTTTATGACCAGTTTGTGCAGAAACCATATCATTCCAAAGGGTTCACATACTTTTTCTTGCAACTGTATTGTCCCAGCAGAACCTCCAGAAAGGCCATAAATATCTGATCTAGGGCTGGCCAACACCATGCACCCCCGCTGATCAGCTGTTCCACAGTCAGAACTACCCAGCTCTTTCCATTGTGGAGTGTACAGAACTGGTTACTACAGTGCTACACCCATTCACTTCAATGGGAGCAGTGCAGCAGTTACCAGCTATGTCCACTACACAATGGATGTTGCTGTGTGATTCTGGCACTGACTTGGGGTGCTGGAGCTACTGCAGTAGAGCTGATAATTGGGGGTGCGGGATGTGGGACCCCGCTGATAAGATATTGATGGCCTATACCGCTTGGGAAAAAATCTATGTGATTCAAAACATCGCTATGTTTGGTAAGTAAAGGAGATATTTTTTGCTACAAGAGGAGCTCTGCAGCTTTTCTAAAATTGGCCTATACTGAAAATATGCCGTTAATGGTAAAATCCTTAACATCCCATTTAAGAAAATTGTATCTAGAAAACCGTACTATCTAGAAAACCGTACACCCGTTTTGAATATTCACATATAGGTTGTTAATTTGTGATTTAAAAAAAGTGACAGGATTGTCCCTTTCAAGGGTAATTTTTATTTTTCACAACATATTCATAATATTCCACAGCTTAAATCTACAGTATATAAAATATTGAATATGTTTGAAAATACTTTGCTTTACTTATAACTTATATACAAACAGAATGTAAAATTTTAAGTTCTGATGGATTATTATAAACAGAGCGCAATGCATTGTGGGAGCTCAGATGACAGTTACACTATTAGATCTAAGTTGTTAGTCTATATGAATGTCTGTGTAGTGCAGATAAACTACATACAGATTCAAAGACAGAAACGTCAAAATTTTTCTTTAAAACATTAGCATGCAATGCTCTATCAAATCAGTTACAATGGGTAGTGCAGATGAAGGGCATCAACCATCAAATGGTCTCTGAGAAAATGGAGGATTGTTGGCTGACCAACATTACTCCTGTGAGTCAGAAAATGCTTGTGTTTATTCTGAACTGCTACTATAATGCATAAATAGTAGTGGAATATAGTATATAGAATAGAGAATAGAGGGATGGTATGGTATAGAGAATAGAGGGATGAGCGAACTTCATATTTTGAAGTTCAAGTTCGTGTTCGGGTTGGGGTATATGCTGTATTGATTGCGTTACCACGGACCATAACGCAATTCCATGACGGAATGCATAACGGAATGCCTATAGAGGGGACTCCAGCATAAAGAAAACTGGACGGATCTGCTATGCTGGCCATAGACTTCTATTATGACTAGAGATGAGCGAATCGAAGCTGATGAAGTGGAATTCATTCCGAATTTCAGGAAAAATTCGATTCGCACCGAATACAAATTTCCTCTCGCTTCATGGTAACGAAACACATTTTTTCTTAAAATGGCTGCTGCACGTGTGAGGACATGGAGAAGGGAACTCTGGGAAGGCAGAATCACCCATAATGCCATGCATGCAGCCAATCGGCAGCCAGCCCTGTGATGTCACAGATATCAAAGATTCTGCTATTTTCCAGTGTACTTAGTGCACGGAGAGACATCTGCAGGCGCTAGGGACAGTGATAGAAAAAACGTCATTGTGATAAAAAAAAACGATTTAAAAGTGCAGTGAAAGATTATTCAAGGTGTAGGGAAAGGATAGGGAGGAATCAATCCACAGCATTTCTGTCTCTGATAGGCTGCCGGAACTAGGCCGGTGCAGGCGATATCACGCCGCCTGAGCCGTACAGTGCGGGACACAGGCCGGAAGAGGATAGTGACCACTGCGCTCCACCCTCACCCATGGCCCTGCCTACTTGCCTCACGAGTCCTGATGACAGGGAACAACTGGACGGCAGTCCCTAACTTAGTATACGTGCGGGAAGGACAGACAAGACAAATAACGGATAGTTAACGGACCGGGTCAAAACCAAGAGGACAATGCAGTACAGAGGGATAAGCAAAAAAAGGCCAGGAGAAGCCGGGGTCATAAATACCAGGAGAGTCGAGAAGTACCAAAGGAGTCCGCAAAGAATAGTCAGGTGGAAGCCGAGGTCAATATACCAGGAAGGATGAGCAGTACAGGAGGAGCAGGCAATGGATCGTCAGGAAACAGGATCAGGTAAGTACACAGGTATCCAACTGCCAGGAACCTAAATTAACAGGCAACCTGTGGCCAGCAGGCTGCCTGTATTTATAGTGGGGAGTGAGGGTCATGTGACGTGGCCAGCGTCACATGACCAACAGACCAACCAGTCGAGCACCGAGTGATCAAGGCAAACCTAGGAGCAGGGAGCCTCCCAGCTAGCAAAGCCGCCCTGGGAACGAGGTCAAACACAGATCCTCGCTCCCGAAGCTAAGCAGCAGGTCTGCGGCTGATGGGAGACCAAGTGCACCTTCGGAACCCCGTTACAGTACCCCCCCTTTTACGAGGGGCCACCGGACCCAAGACTTCAGGCGATGGCCTTTCAGGGTCTTCTAAATGAAATTTTCAAACAAGTCTAGGAGCATGAACCTCCCTGGCAGATACCCAAGATCTCTCTTCAGGTCCATACCCCTTCCAGTGAATCAGGTACTGCAAGGAATTACGCACCTTCCTGACATCCACTATTTTAGACACCACATACTCGACAGCATCATTAACAAGAACCGGCAGAGGCGAGGCTTTCGATGGTACTACCGGTTCAAAATATTTTTTAAGTAGAGATTTATGGAACACATTATGAATGTGGAATGACTCGGGCAGCTCCAACCTAAATGATACTGGGTTAATCACCTCCGTGATCTTATATGGTCCAATAAAACGAGGAGCAAACTTTTTAGAATCTACCTTAAGAGAGAGATTCTTGGAGGACAACCATACCTTATCCCCAACCTGAAAATTCACCCCCCTTGAACGTCTCCTATCGGCCTTGAGTTTCTGAGAACTTTGAGCCTTTTCTAAGTTCGATTGAACCCGGGCCCAAACTGTGCACAGTTCAGAGGAGAGCCTACCCGCCTCAGGGTTAGAGGAGGAGACGGATGACCCAGAATGAAAACGGGGATGGAAACCATGGTTACAAAAGAAAGGTGAAACCCTAGCAGAAGAATTGACACGGTTATTCAAAGCAAATTCAGCCAATGGAAGAAATTTCACCCATAATTGCTGGTCATCAGCAACATACAACCTCAAGAATTGTTCCACAGACTGATTAAGGCGTTCAGTCTGCCCATTATTCTCAGGCTGGTAGGCAGAGGAAAAAGACAATAAAATTTGACATTTTTTTACAGAAGGCCCTCCAGAATTTGGACACAAACTGCACACCCCTGTCAGAAACAATATTTTCCGGGATACCATGCAATCAAACAATTTCTTTCACAAAAATAGACGCCAGGGTTTTGTCATTCTGGAGTTTAGACAGGGGAATGAAATGGACCATCTTGCTAAACCTATCGACCACTACCCAAACTACAGTCTTACCCTCCACCAGCGGTAGGTCAGTTATAAAGTCCATTGAGATATGGGACCAGGGTCTACTGGGAATGGGTAGGGGTCGTAGGTTACCAGCAGGGCGAGTCCTAGGTGTTTTGGACCTGGCACAAACCTCACAGGCTGACACGTAGGACTTGACATCCCTAGTTAGAGTGGGCCACCAATAAGATCTAGAAACCAGATCCTTAGTGCCCTCAACACCCGGATGTCCACAAAAGGCAGAATCGTGACACTCACCCAACAGCTAGAGACGAAATTGTACTGGAACAAACAACTTATCTGTTGGGGTGGATACCGGTGCCAGATGTTGTTCAGACCTAATGCGAGCCGAGATATCCTGGGTTAGAGCTGCTATGAAGATTTTTGCTGGTAGGATGGATTCAGGTGGAACCTCAGTAGGTTGAAAAGCATGGAAGCTCCGAGATAATGCGTCCGCCTTCACATTTTTACTTCCCGGCCTGAACGTAATGGAAAAATCAAAACAAGTAAAAAACAGAGCCCATCTGGCTTGACGGGGATTCAACCTCTTAGCAGACTCGAGAAACATAAGGTTTTTATGGTCAGTGACAACAGTTACACAATGCCTTGCCCCCTCCAGAAAATGCGTCCACTCCATTTAATGGCCAGCAGCTCCCTATTCCCTATGTCGTAGTTTCTCTCCGTGGGAGAGAATTTCCTGGAGAAGAAGGCACATGGTCTCAGGCTAGTGAGGCTAGCAGGACCTTGTGAAAGGGCTGCTCCTGCGCCGTCCTCGGACGCATCCACCTCCACAATAAAAGGTCTCTCCTGATCAGGCTGGATCAGAATGGGAGCGCTACTGAATGCCTTTTTTAATTTTTCAAATGAAGAAATGGCCTCAGTAGACCAATTCTCCAAATCCGCCCCTTTCTTAGTAAGGTCGGTCAACAGTTTAGCAATTATGGAAAAATTCATAATAAATTTACGATAGTAATTGTCGAAACCTAAGAACCGTTGTAAGGCCTTTAAGGATGAAGGTCTTATCCATTCCTTAATTGCTAGTACCTTACCAGGATCCATCTTGAAGGCGTGAGGAGTCAGAACATGCCCTAGAAACAGAATCTCCTGTACACCAAAGACACATTTCTCTTGCTTAGCGGATAGCTGATTCTCCCTCAACACCTCTAATACTTGTTTAACATGAGACACATGGGATTCGAAGTCAGGAGAGAATATCAAAATGTCGTCAAGATAGACAATAACAAATTTACCTAAGAACACCCTAAGAATGTCATTCATGAAGTTTTGGAACACAGCTGGGGCATTGCTGAGTCCAAAAGGCATCACCTGATATTCAAAGTGTCTTGCCGGAGTATTGAACGCCGTTTTCCATTCGTCTACCTCCTTGATTCGGATTAGATTGTATGCCCCTTTCAGGTCAATCTTGGAAAACCAGGTTGCCCCCAGAACCTGGTTAAATAAATCCGGAATCAATGGGAGGGAGTATCTATTCTGGACAGTGATTTTATTTAATCTCCGGTAATCAATACATGGCCTAAAACCACCATCTTTTTTCTTAACAAAGAAAAACCCCGCCCCCATAGGAGAGACAGAAGGTCTAATATGCCTTTTGCCAAGGCTCTCCTTAATATAATCTTCCATGGCCTTGCGTTCGGGCTTAGAAAGATTATAAATTCACCCCTTAGGAAACTTGGCCCCCTCTACTAGCTCTATAGTACAATCATAAGGTCTATGGGGGGGGGGGGGGGGGGGTAGAACCTCCGGGGTTGGTGATGAGAATACATCAGAATATTCCCTAACAACAGTGGGTAAAGTATCAGACTTTACTGAGACCCCAGCCTGTACCACGGACAAGCACGAGTCACACTTAGGCCTCCATCTCACCAACTTCCCCTTGGACCAATCTTTAGTGGGGCTATGTAGTCGGAGCCAAGGCAACCCTAGTACCACCTCAGCCGGTAGGTTTTCCAGGACTAAAAGGGAACATCTCTCTGAGTGTCACACACCCACGGTTAGAGAAATCTCTGAGGTACATGAGCTCACCGTACCACCAATAAGAGGAGTAGCATCAATAGCCATGACATGGATAGGAGTTGGTAAAGCAAACATTGAAATACCCAATCTTACAGCGTACTCAGAGTCAACAAAGCTGGCCGCTGAGCCAGAATCAATAAAGGCCTTACCCGGCCCTTTATCTACCCCCAGAGAAATCGTACTGGGTACCAAAAGCTTACATTTAGAAAAATCAGGGTGTACCTGGTCTTCAGGTTGCCTTGCCTTAGGAGACTTGACAGAGAGGACCTTCTTAGGACACTGATTGATCCAATGGTCAGGATCTCCACAGTAAAAGCATTCTCCACGTCTGCGGCCAAGATTCCCTCGGGTCATGCCAACCTACATGGGTTCCTCGGTGGAGACCTCAGCATTGTCTCTGGGATAGGCCTCTGGCTGGACCACCATCTGGGAAGAGAACTGTTGTTCCTGTCGTCTCTCTAACCCGTCGGTCAAGTCGGACAACAAGGGTCATCATCTCCTCTAAGGTCTCTGGAAGTTGATAACTGACCAGAAGATCCTTTAAATTATCAGACAGACCTGACCTGAACTGACTCTTCAGGGCTGGTTCATTCCATCCTGAGGGGACACACCACCTTCTGAATTGGGTGCAATAATCCTCCGCAGGTAGATTGCCCATAACCAGTGCCTTTAGAGCCGTCTCGGCTACTAGAGCCCTGTCTGGTTCATCATAGAGGGTACCCAGGGCCTGAAAGAACCCCTCCACAGAAGTTAAACAACTGGCGCCAGCAGGTAAAGAGAACGCCCAGTCCTGGGGATCACCCTGTAGTCAGGAAATGATAATGCCCACGCGTTGACTCTCGGGGCCAGAGGACACGGGGCGCAAACGGAAGTAAAGTCTGCAACTCTCCTTAAAAGAGAGAAACTTCTTCCGGTCTCCAGAAAAGGGTTCTGGGAGCTTAATATGGGGCTCAAAATGCGGACTGGAGGCCTGAGGAGTGGAAGAACCTTGCCCTAACTCAAAAGAACAGAGTTTTTCCCCTAGCTCCTGCACCATCTGCGTCAGATTAGAGACATGGTCAGTCAGGGTCACCAGAGGATTCATTATACAGTGGTTATTGGGCCTGTTAATCTGTAACGGTCACGTACACACACACACTGGGGGGAGGATAGTGACCACTGCGCTCCACCCTCACCCCTGGCCCTGCCTACTTGCCTCACGAGTCCTGATGACAGGCGACAACTGGACGGCAGTCCCTAACTTAGTATACGTGCGGGAAGGACAGACAAGACAAATAACGGATAGTGAACGGACCGGGTCAAAACCAAGAGGACAACGCAGTACAGAGGGATAAGCAAAGAAAGGTCAGGAGAAGCCGGGGTCATAAATACCAGGAGAGTCGAGAAGTACCAAAGGAGTCCGCAAAGAATAGTCAGATGGAAGCCGAGGTCAATATACCAGGAAGGATGCGCAGTACAGGAGGAGCAGGCAAAGGATCGTCAGGGAACAGGATCAGGTAAGTACACAGGTATCCAACAACTGCCAAAAACCTAAATTAACAGGCAACCTGTGGCCAGCAGGCTGCCTGTATTTATAGTGGGGAGTGAGGGTCATGTGACCGACAGACCAACCAGTCGAGCACCGAGTGATCAGCTCGGCGCTCAAGGCAGACCTAGGAGTAGGGAGCCTCCCAGCTAGCAAAGCCGCCCTGGGATCCTCGCTCCCGAAGCTAAGCAGCAGGTCTGCGGCTGATGGGAGACCAATTGCACCTTCGGAACCCCGTTACAGGGGGCTCTTGTTACTGGCACATGATTGGGGGATGCTCTTGTTTCTGTCACATGATCGAGGGGTGCTATAGGGGAATCTACTGAGGCCACAAAGAAGGGGTATTTTATATGGGGGCTCTGTAAAATAGCATTTTATACTGGGACACATTATGGTGGGTACTGTGGGGAAAAGGAGTACTATGGGGTCATCTACGGGGGGCACTAAGAAGGGGTATTTTATACTTGCAAATTATGGGGGACACTGAAGCCATCTACTGGGGCACTATATATGGGGCATTTTATACTGGTACATTATGGGGGGCACTATGAGGAAGGGGGGAGAAGAGCACTATGGGGGAATTTACTGAGTGCACTATATAGGGGTATTTTATACCGGCACATTATGGGGGCACTATGGGACATTAGCTCAACTGGGGGCATAACAAGTGGGTATTTTTTGTCACATTATAAGGAGAATTATTTCTACTGGGTGGCATTATGGTGGGCTTTATTACTCCCCCATGGTATGAGCCCCCTAGTAGCAGCACCAGCCTCTCCCTGCTCTGCTATCCCTCTGCCCCTTCTCCAAATCCTTATTATGAAATCTTTCTCAATAGGATAAAACACATCAGCTCCACCGAGCCCCCAGCCAAAGTGTTGAAGTGGTGTTCAAGATCCCCAAGGGCCAAGCCAAGTAATTGTAAGTTTTCATGTGAAATATGTTTATGTTATACACATATAGCATACACTGTGCCACACAATATACAGTATACCTCTACACTGTGTAGTCTGTTCTAAAGGCATCACATTGTTTTGTGGCCCTGGAAGTGCCCCTCCCGAGACCAGGCTCTGGATCCGCCACTGTTTTGAACAGGATTCATTCGGGGAGGTGACAGTCTGGGAAATAGGAACAATCCTATTATACCTTGCAGGACTGACTGGGAATCCAAATTGCCATTATACCGCTGTGTAATTTCAGCAAACCGTTCTTATTAGAGTGCAAGTGCTGTTTGATACAGGCATTAACAGGGTTTATTACAAGGAAATATTTCTACATCTGCCCTTGTGCGGTGCAATTATATGTTCTAAAGCATTTTTTGGCTTGTATTAGTTGGAAAAAGGGGTTTATTAGCCGTTGTGTGGTGAAGTGCGAAAATTACAGCCCTTGCTGTGTTCTGTAAAAGTGTAAAAAAACTAGGGCCTAATTGCCCTTGTGCGGTGCAGTGCTATACTGTAAAACCCACTGAGCTTTAAAATAGATAACTACACTGCTGAGCGGTGCAGTGAGATATTTTACAGCTCAGTTTGCCGTGTATTACTGGCGAAATACAAATATATTTGCCATTCATCGTTGCACTTATCTGTTGAAAAGCCTTTTGTGTAAAAAATATATATATATATTTGGGCGTAATTGCCGTTCAGCGTTGTAGTGAGAGATTTTACAGCCCAGTTTGCAGTGTACTACTGGCGAAATACAAATATATTCGCTGTTCATCACTGCTCTTATATGTTGAAAAGCCTTTTGTGTAAGAATAGAAAAAAATTAGGGCATATTTGCCATTCAGCGCTGCAGTGAGATATTTTACAGCCCAGTTTGCCGTGTATTACTGGCGAGATACAAATGTTTGATCTAACAGTATGTCAGGCAGAGAAGTGCCAAAACCTGCACAGGGGAGTGGTAGAGGCCTAAATGTTTCTGGCGCAGGTAGAGGTTACAGAAGAGTAAGGGGCCGTGGCAGCAGGGGTCACTTCCAGAGACCTGAGCTCCCTCTGTCAGCTAGCGTTGTCGCGCAACCCAGAGGTTCTTGAATGGTTCACTCGATCTTCGACTTCATCGCAAGTGACATCAGACACCCCCAGCCAAGAGTCAGTGGGTTCGTCAGACACAACCCTTAGTTGGCATGGTCCAGGAGCGGGGCCTGTGCCCTCACCTGTCCTCAACCTGCCTCTGTCCTTTTCTGTTCCCTCACCGCGAGAAGTATTATATGCTGTAGGCTCTGCTCCACTTTTCAGCAAGGAAGAGCTACTAGAGGACAGTTAGCAGCTACTGCCCAGCCAAGATGTGGAGGAGACATCCGCCGCTTCCTCTGCTAGGCGGGCAAGTAGTGATGAGGAGAGTGGCGTGGGAGCTGGTGTTGAGAGACGGTTGAGGAGGACATCAGTGACGTGCAGACACTACTCGATGATGATGATGTAGCTGATCGCACTTGGGAGCCGGGTGACGAAGGGGCTTCATCATCATCGGGAGAAGAGGGTGGCAGCTTGCGATGAGGCAGCAGCGGAGCCAGCAAGTCGCTAGCATGGCCGGGAGTCAGCAGGGTGGCAGCAGTGGGAGGTCGGGAGCCAAACGCACCAGGGGTAGACCACCCGTTTCGTGGGAGCCTACCTGCCCGGGAAGTAGCTGTGCAGGGGCTCAAGGAGGCAGCGGTGTTGGGGGTAAAACCACCTACTTGGCAGTTTTTTGTTAAGCCGCCGAAGGAGGTGAACGTGGCCATATGTAGAATCTGTGGGCAGAGGGTGAAGCGTGGCCAGGGTACCAATGTTGGCACTACATTCCAGCATCGCCATAAAGTGGCCTGGGAGAACATTGGCTCTGATGTGGTGGTCCAGACTGCCACAGCAACCACTGCATCATCCACTGGCACGCACCCGGTTTCTGGCAGTCAAGTCTCCACCACCTCAACCGAAGGGAGCTGCCTGTCCTTTTCATCATCTGCCGGTCCTGATGCTCCTGCTCCTCTTCCTCCTACTCTTCCTCCTGCTCCTCATCACGCATTCTATCAGCAATCGATTACCGAAGCGATTGCCAAGATACAACAGTATGTGTGCACCCATCCAACGCCGCAGAAGCTGAATGTGCTCCTGTCCAAGTTGCTGGTGCTGTAGTCACTCCTTTTCCAAGTGGTGGACTCTGCACCTTTCAGAGAACTGATGGCATGTGCTGAGCCGAGGTGGAGAGTCCCAAGCCGTCATTTCTTTGCCAAAAAGGCAGTACCATCCCTGCACACACATGTAGAACAGAAGGTGGGCCAGTCCTTGAGCCTGCTGGTGTCTGCCAAAGTGCACTGCAGCGCAAACGTGTGGAGCTGTAACTATAGACAGGGACAATACATGTTCTTTATTGCCCACTGGGTGAATGTGGTTCCTGCACAGCCACACCTGCAACTTGGCCAGGTCACTCCGCTTCCACGTTGCCACGCCGTTGGTCCAGTGAAAATGTCCGCCGCTGCTGCCACACCCTCCACCGTGTCCTCAGCCTCCACTGCAGGGACAATGCACAGTGCCCCTCCAGCATACCACATGTGCAGGGCACGGCGGTGTCATGCTGTTCTGCACCTCATTTGCCTGGGCGAACGGAGTCACACAGGGGATGAACTGCTCCATGTCCTTCGGCAAGAAATCGAATCCTAGCTTTCTCCGCGACAAGTCAAAATAGGAAACATGGTGACCGACAACGGGAAGAACATGGTGTCGGCGCTGCGTAAAGAAGGGCTGAGCCATGGGCCCTGCATGGCACACGTGTTCAATCTGGTTGTCAAGCGGTTACTGAAGTCTTCCACCCATCTGCAAGACATCCTAAAAATGGGCAGGAAGTTTTGCATGCACTTCAGCCACTCATACACCGCAAAGCAGACCATCATTGAGCTGCAGCGGCAGAACGGCATCCCCCAACATAGGCTGATATGCAACTTTTCCACCCGTTGGAATTCCACGCTCCATATGTTGGACCGACTCTACGAACAGAGAGTGGCAGCTCATGCGTGACACCTGCCGTTTGCTCAGGCCCTTTGAGGAGGCCACATTATTTGTCAGTCACCAGGACTACAGGATGAACAATGTAATTCCATTGCTTTATGTCCTGGAACAGATGTTGGTAAATATGGCTAATCAGAGGACTGTAGACGTGGCGCCTAGATCTCGAAGGAGGAGGACATTGGAGCACAAGCAATTTCTAGCAAAATGGGTGGTTTTTCTAAACAGGTGACAGGAGAGGAGGAGCAGGAGCAGCCAGAAGAGCTACAGGGCGATGAGGAAGATGAGGTAGAGGACCCAGACACACCATGGTAGTATGCAGTGGAGATGGAGGCAGGGAGTCACTTGCGCAAATGGCCCGCTGCATGCTCACTTGCTTGGGAAGTGACAGCCGAATTGTCACCATTCGGCAGAGGGATGACTTCTGGCTCTCCACCTTGTTGGATCCTCGCTACTGGTCCAAAATGGGGGCCTTTTTTTACACCCGCTGAGAGGGAGGACAAACTGAACTACTATAGAGACATCCTATGTAGTCAGTTGTCCGCTACCCACCTTCACACTATGTCACCTTGCCACTCTGTGGTCTCCTGATGCTGACGCCATCATCCATCCTCTCGCAGGTCTGACCGGGGGGGCCCTCTGCACTCAAGCTCCACTGCCATGGTTTCTGGGGAGGGGTGGGGTGGCAGGAGCAGTATCAGCTCCATCAGAAGCAGTCTGAGTCTAGAGTTGCTGATGAGCAGCTTTCGTCACCCATTTAGTGAAGAAACTACTCACCAGCAGCAGCATCTAGACCTGGAGCAGAGCCTGAACCAGCAGGCGGTGGCATACTTGGAGTGCACCCTGCCAGCCGACCTTGACATTACACATACAAAAAAAATACTTACCTACTCTGCTCCGCTCCAGACTTCAGTTGAAGTCCGCGTGACCCTGCGACACCTGGCGCTGAGGTCACGGGTCTCGTAGGATGATCTCAGCAAGAGCCGCAGTGCCGGAGAGGGTATGGGTGGGGGTGTTTAAGGTTAGGAATAACTACGTAGTGCTGTGCTGTTGCGGGGCTGCATCGCGGTCGCGCCGTGATCGTTATGACCCTGCCACCTGCCTAATGCCACACATCTGATGCCAAGTGCTCCTTCTTTCACCCACCATCTTCAGCGGGTACTGGTATTGCCACCCACCTCCACACTATGTCACCTTGCCACTCTGTGGTCTCTTGATGCTGCCGCCACCTCCAAACTATGTCACCTTGCCACTCTGTGGTCTCTTCATGCTACTCCTACCTCCACTCTGTCACCTTGCCACTCTGTGGCCTCCTGATGCTGCTGCCACCTCCACACTCTGTCATTGTGCCACTCTGTGGCCTCCTCATGCTGTCGCCACCTACAGACTCTGTTATTGGGCCACTCTGTGGTCTCCTCATGCTGCTTCCACCTCACCACTATGTCACCTTGCCACTCTGTGGTCTCCTCATGCTGCCGGCACCTCCACACTATGTCATTGTGCCTTAAGGTTATTCAGAAATACAAAGTATTCGCATAATAGCAACAGCCACAAACACATACAAGTCATTTATTTTATCATTTTATTTATTTTATCTCTCATGTGCATGTTAATTTGGTGGTATGTATTTTTCTGAACCTAGACTGGAAACTGTTATAGATGCAAGTAGATAGTAACAGACATTTTCATAACTT
Source organism: Bufo bufo (assembly GCF_905171765.1). Taxonomy (NCBI): domain Eukaryota; kingdom Metazoa; phylum Chordata; class Amphibia; order Anura; family Bufonidae; genus Bufo; species Bufo bufo. Next base: position 261,793,867 of record NC_053394.1, read on the forward strand.
TCCATATAATAGGCTAGTAATCTGTAGCTACATATAACATTTGGGACCATGGAGTGCTTTTTCCCAGTTGTCCAAACAAGTGTTTCAGATGTCAGGAGTCCACCCAACTAATCACTGTGGATGGCAGGGTTTCCATGCTGAGCAGCCAGGTTCTGGCTGGTAGACGTGTCAGTGTAACCTGAAGCCGAGCTAGTCAGAGGTCTGTTGTGTCCAATCCTAGAACTGGGAGGGATGGGTTAAGACTCTAGATTGATTTGCCTATAATTTTCTCTATTGAAGCTCTAGTTCTTGAGCTGTGTGCTTCTCACTACTACTTCATTTGAACTCCTGGTATGTTACTGCGTGTTAACCCCTTGTATGTCACGGTCAAAGCTGACAGCAGGATGCAGAGGGTTCGTGTAGGGTACGGGTGCCCTCTGCTTCCCCATCGGGTCCCCGCGCTGCAGTGGCGGGGACCCGATGGCAGAGAAGGCAAGCCCGATGACTTCCATAGGCATCGGATCTTGCCTTCTACGGAAGCCTGTGAGATCCAGCCCTTAGGCTGGGTCTCACAGGCAGGCTGTCAGCATAAAAGCTGACAGCCAATGTATTACAATACAGATTGTATTGTAATGCATTGCAGAGGGGATCAGACCCCAAAAGTTGAAGTTCCAGAGTGGGAAAAAATTAAAAAGTAAAAAAAAGTTTCAAGTAAAAAAAAATAATAATAAAATTTCCCAAAATAAAATAAAACACATACAATTAAAATATAAGAAAACACAAAAGAAAACACATACAATTGTAAGAAAAAATTTGAAAAATAGAAGATCAGACATTGGGTATTGCTGCATCCATAACGACCGTCTCTACAAAAATATCACATGATCCACCCCCTCACCTTAACGCCGTAGAAAAAATAAAATAAAAACTGTGCTAAAACAAGACTTGACCACTGAGGAAGGGACCGGAAAGTGTCCCGAAACGCGTCTGGTCTGAGGAAGCAGTGAGGACCATAAGGAAATCAACTATATTGAACTGAAAATCATCGGATGAAAATACTCGCCACCGCAATATTCTTTTAAATTTCCCACAGCTACGAAGATTGGCCAATCAGCAACCAACTACCGTGTGACGTCAGGCTGCATCACCATTTACGTGCAGCATCACATGGTAAGGCAAGTGATCACGTGGGACGCCACGCATGTCCTTGCAGAACGGAAGACACCGTAACAGATTGAAGAGGGGTAAAGTAAATTACACCTTTTACTGTTCCTCTATAATACAACATATGTACTTTGCCTACACTAACGGCTATATGTAATAAGAATATCGGGAGAATTTACATCTAAATTCAAGTGAATTAGAAATCTGCCAGGAGAGTCGCTCTCTCTTTAAAAGGCGGACACTCTAACACTTGAAAACCCGGTGAACACAAGACTTAATATTGTTGTATCCATACCAGCAGCTACTTTATAGCGTTGCAATATATGAAGACTATCTATATGGTGTATGATTCACGTTTTTAAGAACACGTTTTTAAGAACACTCGTATGCTAAAAAATCAACACTTTTTTGTTGTGCACAACGTATTTTACTCAATTGAGCACTTTTTCCAATTTTTTTGCACGGCACTTCGTCTTATATTTTATTGGATTTTTTATGCGAATATACTGCACACCTTTCAAGAACAGCACTACTTCACTGAAGGGAATCAACATATACTGTTAGACTTATTGGACTGTATACATATTGATTCCAGGACCTTTTTGAAGAACTCTTTGAACATTTGGACACCAGCTCCAATCTTAGGGAAACCTAGTTCCCGTCCAACATTACCCATTGGAATATACACCTTTGTCCAATAGACTTTATATCAAATAACACCAAGAGTAGTCACTCTATCTTAGCATATATTATATATATTTTTTATCTCATCATTTTTATGTAATCTAAATAAATATCATCCTTAATCGAATATTTTATTTTAAATAACATTAAATATCCCTTAATTTAATCCAAATGCGAGTGTGCCATCACAATTCTTTTCTAATTTAATATACCCTCACGGTTTTAGGTGTACCAGTGATTGAGCACCTCTATCCATACTGACCGACTGGTGAGCCCCAGAAACACTTCTATGTGATGAGAAAACCATCTCAGAATGGCTTGGATAAGTAAAAGCGTTTTAAAGTTATCACCATATAAAGTGACACGTCAGATCACTAGGATATGCCACCAATACCAGATAGGTGCGGATCTCACGTCTAAAACAGGGCCTCATAAAACAAAGGAGAGCGCATCGCCCATGGAAGTTCCAAAAAGAGCTGAGTGTTTTGCTAAGACATATTATTCAAAGGTTATGCACATCATTTGCATACAGTTTGTATATAGTTTGTATATAGTGTTGAGCGGCAGGGGCTATATTCAAATTCGTGATACTTCATGAATATTTGGGAGAATATTCGTCATTTATTCGCAAATTCAAGATTATTTTCTTGATTGCGAAAAATCAGCAATGTAATATTCGCGTAATGCGCATGAAATACAGGCGTGGGTCACTTTTACTACATTTTCCAAGCTGCTAGAAGTTTCCTGAGACTGGAGAAAATGGTTGGCACAGCAGAACATTAAAAATGGCTTTATATGAAGTTAGTGCTCCAATATATTCACGATTGCGCTAATCAGCACTAATGATGCGAATATTTTGGCGCAATACGTGAAACTTCACATTTTAGCAGGTCTCCACACTACCTAACACACTGCACTGCAACAGCTACACTATATAAGGATATAACCTACACTGACTATCTCCCCCTAACTATCTGTATTATATACATATAAGCTATCTAACTATCTATCTGATGTAGTGTGGAAAGCACAGAGCAAAACAATGACACTGCTGTCTCTGTCAGAACTTTAAATAACTGTAGAAAATGGCAGCTGGGGAGGTTCTTATATAGTAAGGGGTAAGCAACTTTCCTATTGCTTGCTAGGGATGTTGCTAAGCTCAGACAAAGACATTGCAGCCTTCTCATTGGCCCACAAGCAAGAAGGGAGGTTACTGATGAAAAGAAAATCTAGAATATTCAAAATTGCGAATATATATCACTATTAGTGTTGAGCGAACAGTTCGAGCATAGTTCGGGTCCGTACCGAATTTTGGGGTGTTCGTGACACGGACCCGAACCCGAACTTTTTCGTAAAAGTTCGGGTTCGGGTTCGTCGTTCGGCATGTATTTTGGCGCATTTTGAAAGGCTGCAAAGCAGCCAATCAACATGCATCATACTACTTGCCCTAAGATGCCATCGCAGCCATGCCTACTATTGGCAAGGCTGTGATTGGCCAAGTGCAGCATGTGACTCAGCCTCTTTATAAGCTTGTGCGCATGTCGGGACGTGCTCACTCCCGATGTGAATAGAACAGGGATAGACGCAGCTGATGCTAGGGCGAGAATAGGCAGGGATAATTGAATAACTGGAAGCAAATTTCTCTCCTCCACCTGTGATTCATCTGAACAACTGCAGCTGAGCTGCTTTTTTGATAGGGATTGGCTATTTTTAGAGTGGCCAGAGTGATTTTTCCATCCACATGTACCTGGGCTGACCGCCGGCCGCCATTTTGCGACTTGTAGTGCTGCAGCAGAAGCTGCCACAGTGTGCATTCCAAAGCTCCAAACAAGTCAGACATCTACACCTGGGATTCAGACCAATAGCGATTTAGCAGCACAGTCCAAGGCTATTTTTTTTAAAGGTTGTGCAGACCATTTTGTGGCACATGTTACTGGGCTGATAGGCGGCGGCCATCTTGGGACTAGTGCTGCAGCACAATCTCTCCCAACGTCCATTAATCACTTGTAATAGTGGTCTGTGCCATAGAAATCCTACATCAGGGACTTGGGTGTGCTTGTGTCACC
>NC_053394.1:261797959-261850706 GCF_905171765.1 Bufo bufo
TCCTGGTATGTTACTGTAGGCTATTTTCTGGATTAATCTCTCATCTGCTGGTTTTGGCTTCTTCGGATTATTCCTGGCTTCCTGACTATGGTTTTTGGATTAACTTCTTGACCGCCTAATTTTGTTGTGTGTCTCCTCATTTTGACCCTGCTTGTTGACCCCCGATTAATCTAGTAGGTCTGCTTCTAGTGATCTTGCGCCAGTTATCCACTACCTCACTCCGAAGATGTAACCTTGGTCTGTAGCAGCCAAGTCCATCGTGCCTTGTAGTGAGCTTCAGTGGATCCTTAAGGGTAACCTTAGCTTCCAACCAACCAGAGTGGTTGAGGAGGACTGGTAGCAGACTCTGAGTTCACTGGCTGTGGTTTTGGATGATAACCATAATGTATAATGACATTAGGACATTGAAACAGGAGTGATGTCTAAGCCTGGGTCCAGTCCACATGTTGGCCTGCAAATAAATTGAAGGATGTTTTTAATCTCAGTTTTTCATTCCAGATCAAATTGTGCTCATACAGTTAACCCCTTAAGGACCCACGCCGTACATGTACGGCGCTAGTGGATGAGACTTAAGGACCAGCGCCATACATGTACGACGGGCTGATTGGGCGGGTGCAGGAGCTGCGCCCACCCGATCAGCGGCACAGACCCAGCAGTCACTGACATCCGGGCCCCTGCTGCATACTCTGGCATCGGTGAAAACACTGATGCCGGCGTGTTAACCCCTTGTATGCCACGGTCAAAGCTGACAGCAGGATGCAGAGGGTTCGCGTAGGGTACGGGTGCCCTCTGCTTCCCCATCGGGTCCCCGTGCTGCAGTGGCGGGGACCCAATGGCAGAGAAGGCAAGCCTGATGACTTCCATAGGCATCGGATCTTGCCTTCTACGGAAGCCTGTGAGATCCAGCCTTTAGGCTGGGTCTCACAGGCAGGCTGTCAGCATAAAAGCTGACAGCCAATGCATTACAATACTGTCACGGCGGACAGGGTATAAGATACACAGAAAGATGAACAAACAAGTTTCTAGGTGAGAAGCTGGGGATCAAGGTCACCTCCTGGCAAATCCCTACCAGATCTCCCTATACTGCTATGCCCACATTCAGACCCTTAAGGTGGGAATAATGTGTCCTTGTGCCTGGGCTGAAAATACCCTAAAAACCCTAAGATGGTGAAAGGGGAATAGAGGCAGCCTGCTCCCTCAGAACCTGGAGGGGCAGGTGTCTCTCTAACATCCTAGAACGCAAACCACAAGAGAATAAAAAACCAACTTATCTTTCTGAGCAGGAACAGCCAATCCTTCCTTGTATTCACAGAGCCAGACAGAAGCTATAACCCGCAAGGAACACTGGGAGTGGGTGTGATTTAAACTAAAACCAACGACCCCACCCAGTGCACCTGAAGGGAGGCGGATCTAGCTTAACTACAAAACAAAACAAAAGGCTAGACACGTGCTGCTAATCTGGCAGACCTCCGCACATAGCCTGAGCAGGGCATGACAGTACCCCCCCTTCTACGGGTGACCTCCGGACACCCCGGCCCAACCTTATCCGGGTGGGATCTATGAAAAGCCTTCACCAGTCGGCTGGCACTAACATCCAGAGCCGGAACCCACATCCTTTCCTCAGGGCCGTATCCCCTCCAGTGTACCAGGTACTGAAGGAACCCCAAAGAACTCTTGAGTCAAGAACCCTGGAGATCTCGAACTCTAAATTTCCATCAACAAGAACAGAAGGAGGAGGCAATGGCGATGATTCCACCGGTTTCACATATTTTTTCAGTATAGACCTGTGGAACACATCATGGATCCTCCAAGTCTGCGGAAGATCCAGCCGAAACGCTACTGGATTGACCACCGCAGATATTTTGTACGGTCCAATAAATCTTGGACCCAGTTTCCAAGATGGTACTCTCAGTTTAATATTTTTAGTAGACCACCACACCAGATCATCCACACACAGGTCCGGACCAGTCATACGTCTCTTGTCAGCCATTCGCTTATACCTCTCACCCATCTTCTCCAAATTCACTTGGATCCTCCGCCAGATAGAAGACAAGGCAGAAGAACATCTCTCCTCCTCTGGCATCCCAGAGGAACTAGTCCCAGAAAAGGTACCAAACTGAGGATGAAAACCGTATGCGCAAAAAAATGGTGACTTACCCGTGGACTCCTGCCTACGGTTATTCAAAGCAAACTCTGCTAGGGACAAGAATGAGGACCAGTCCTCCTGATTCTCAGCCACAAAGCACCTCAAGTAGGTCTCCAGGTTTTGAATGGTATGCTCTGTCTGCCCATTCGACTGCGGATGAAAAGCCGAAGAGAACGAAAGTTGAATGCCAAGCCGAGAGCAGAACGCCCTCCAAAACCTGGAGACAAACTGTGTGCCCCTATCAGAAACCACATCCGAAGGAATGCTATGCAATTTCACGATATTATCCACAAAAATCTGCGCAAGAGTCTTGGCATTGGGCAGACTAGCTAACGATATAAAGTGAGCCATTTTACTAAAACGGTCAACAACCACCACTAAACCACTAAAACGGAGGAACTCGGCAGATCTGTAATAAAGTACATAGACAAGTGCGTCCAAGGACGAGATGGAATAGACAAAGGAAGAAGTGAACCAGCAGGTCGAGTATGAGCAACCTTTCACCGTGCACAGGTTTCACAAGCTGCCACATAATCCTCAACGCTCTTACGTAACCCGGGCCACCAGAACCTCCGGGACACAAGATTAAAGGTGGACTTACCACCAGGATGTCCAGCAAGGACAGTATCGGGATGTTTCTTGAATACCTTGTATCGCAGTCCGTCAGGAATGAATAACCTCCCTGGAAAACAAGAACGAGGAGCCCCCTCCTGGGCTCCCAACACCTCCATCTCCAATTCGGGGTACAGAGCGGAGACCACCACCCCATCGGCCAAAATCGGAGCAGTGTCCTCTGAATCACATCCCCCAGGAAAACTGCAAGACAACGCATCTGCCTTAACGTTTTTAACCCCCGAGCGAAAAGTAACCACAAAATTTAACCTAATAAAAAACAGTGACCATCTGGCCTGTCTAGGATTCAGACGCTTGGCAGATTGTAGGTAAGCCAAATTCTTATGATCCATATATACTGTAACGGGGTGAGATTCCCCCTCCAACCAGTGACGCTATTTCTCAAAGGCCAATTTGATGGCTAGCAATTCTCTATCTCCTACATCATAATTCCTCTCGGCGACCGAGAGCTTCTTGGAAAAAAAAGCACATGGAACCCATTTGCCAGGAGATGAACCCTGCGACAGCACTGCTCCAACCCCCACCTCTGATGCATCAACCTCCACCACGAATGGCAGAGACACATCGGGCTGCACCAGAATGAGAGCAGACGCAAAACATTCCTTAATAGTCGAAAAGGCCTGCAATGCCTCATCCGACCAGACAGACATCAGCGCCCTTCTTAGTCATATCGGTCAGAGGTCTTACAATGGTAGAATAGTTCCAAATACATTTTCTATACTAATTAGTAAACCCCAAAAACCGCATCAAAGCTTTCTGATTCTCCGGTCGGTCCCATTCCAGAACCGCCCGGACCTTTTCGGGGTCCATACGAAAACCAGAGTCAGAAAGCAGACATCCCACAAACGGAAGCTCCTGCACAGAAAACACACATTTCTCCAATTTGGCATATAATTTATTCTCCCGAAGGATCGTCAAAACCTGTCTCACGTGATCCTGATGGGTCTTCAGATCAGGAGAGTAAATTAAAATGTCATCCAAGTAAACTACCATGAACCTCCCCACAAAATGATGGAAAATGTCATTGACGAATCGATGAAATATCGCTGGCGCGTTCGTTAACCTAAAAGGCATAACCAGGTTCTCGAAATGACCCTCATGCGTGTTGAAGGCCATTTTCCACTCATCTCCCTCCTTGATTCTGATTGTAGGCCCCTCTTAAATCCAACTTGGAGAACACCTTGGCTCCAACAATCTGATCAAAAAGATCGGAGATCAAAGGAAGGGGATACGGATCACGGACCGTAATATGGTTCACTTCCCGGAAATCCAAACAAGGTCTCAGCGATCCATCCTTTTTCCTTACAAAGAATAAACCCACTGCCACTGGAGACTTAGATGGCCTAATATGACCTTTTGCCAAACTCTCGGCAATATACTTCCGCATGACCTCTCTTTCGGGTTGAGAAAGATTGTAAAGCCGAGACTTTGGCAACTTAGCCCCTGGGATGAGATTAACTGGACAATCATAGTCACGATGAGGGGGCAATTCCTGAGCGAGCCCCACCCTCCGAAAAGACATCCGCAAAATCTGAGAGATACAGAGGTAGAGCCGTAGTGGACACACCAGAGAAAGATGTGCGGTTTAACAGAAGGACAATAAAAAATAAAATTACCACTTTTTCCACAGTAATAACAAAGTTTATGCAACCTCCTAAAGTCTCTACTACCAGAACGGAAAGATACCTGACCCAGCTGCATGGGTTCCTCCCCTACCCCAGAGTTACATGTAATATCACCCTGGGGAATAGGTGAGACGAAACCACTCACAGGAGGGATCCCTTGCGCGGAGGGAGCTTTACACCTCTCTCTAATACGTCTATCTAACCATACTGCCAAAGACATAGCATTCTCCAAAGTATCCGGATACTCATGAAAGGCAAGGGCATCCTTCAATCTCTCAGATAACCCCTGAAAAAACTGACTACGTAACGCGGGGTCATTCCACTCTGACTCGGTAGCCCATCTCCTAAACTCAACGCAATAAGCCTCTGTAGTATGTTCACCTTGTAATAAATTGCGCAATTTAGATTCCACCATCGAGACCCGATCTGGATCATCATATATTAATCCCAAGGCTTTAAAAAATTCTTCCACCGACCAGAGGGCCAGAGAACCGGGCGGCAGAGAAAAGGCCCAGGATTGCGCGTCCCCTTTAAGCAGAGAAATGATTATACCAACCCTAGGACTCTCATCACCAGATGAAGATGGACGCAGCCAAAAATATAACTTGCATGATTCTTTAAAGCGGATAAAGTCATCCACACCCCCTGCAAATCTATCAGGGAGAGCGACTTTAGGTTCCCCATAAATTTCACTTACACCTGATGCCAGAGCATTCTGACACCGTGTGACCGAAATACGCAGATCCGCAACCTCTAGGGATAATCCCTGCATGCAATCAACTAGCGCATCAATTGACTCCATCTCAAAACCGCTGAGCAATGGCAGTCAAAGTATTGGTGGGTTATAATGTCACGGCGGACAGGGTATAAGATACACAGAAAGATGAACAAACATGTTTCTAGGCGAGAAGCTGGGGATCAAGGTCACCTCCTGGCAAATCCCTACCAGCTCTCCCTATACTGCTATGCCCACATTCAGACCCTTAAGGTGGGAATAATGTGTCCTCGTGCCTGGGCTGAAAATACCCTAAAAACCCTAAGATGGTGAAAGGGGAATAGAGGCAGCCTGCTCCCTCAGAACCTGGAGGGGCAGGCGTCTCTCTGACAGCCTAGAAAGCAAACCACAAGAGAACAAAAAACCAACTTATCATTCTGAGCAGGAACAGCCAATCCTTCCTTCCTTGCATACACAGAGCAAGATAGAAGCAATAACCCGCAGGGAACACTGGGAGTGGGTGTGATTTAAACTGAAACCAATGACCCCACCCAGTGCACCTGAAGGGAGGCGGATCTAGCTTGACTCCAAAACAAAACAAAAGGCTAGACACATGCTGCTAATCTGGCAGACCTCTGCACATAGCCTGAGCAGGGCATGCCAAATACAGATTGTATTGTAATGCATTACAGAGGGGATCAGACCCCAAAAGTTGAAGTTCCAGAGTGGGACAAAAATGAAAACTTTAAAAAAAATATTGTTTTTCATTAAGAAAAAAAAGATTCAAGTAAAAAAAATAAATAATAAAATTTCCCAAAATAAAATAAAACACATACAATTAAAATAAAATAAAACCCAAAATAAAACACATACAATTGTAAAAAAAAAAAGATAAATAGAAGATCAGACATATTGGGTATTGCTGCATCCATACAAAAATATCACATGATCCACCCCCTCACCTGAACGCCGTAGAAAAAAATAAAATAAAAACTTTCTAAAACAATCATTTGTCACCTTACATCACAAAAAGTGCAACACCAAGCGATATGTCCCCCAAAATAGTACCAAAAGGCGTACGCCCCCGAAAATAGTACCAATCAAACAGTCACCTCATCCTGCGAAAAATGAGCCCCTACATAAAACAATCGGGCAAAAAATAAAAAAACTATGGCTCTCAGAATATGGAGACACTAAAACATGATTTTTTTTTATTTAAAAAATGCTGTTATTGTGTAATACTTAAATAAATAAAAAAAAGTACACATATTAGGTATTGTTGCATCCGTAAGAACCTGCTGTATGAAAACATAATAATCCTAGTTGATCACAGCACTCTATTCTGGCTGGTGTGGGTGCTCGTCAGGGACCCCAAAATAGAACCAATCATACCGAAAAAAATGAGCCCCTACATAAGACAGTCGCCCAAAAAATATAAATAAATATGGCTTTCAGAATATGGAGACACTAAAAATAATTTTTTTCAAAATGCTTTATTATGTAAAACTAAAACAAGCAACAACAAAAAAGTCATTTTTGGGATTGTCGTTTCTGCAACAACCTGCTCTATAAAAATACCACATGATCTATCCTGTCAGATGGATATAAATAACAAAAATTAAAAACGGTGCCAAAACAGCTATTTTTTGTTACCTTGCCTCACAAAAAGTGTAATATAGAGCAACCAAAAATCATATGTACCTTAAAATAGTACCAACAAAACTGCCACCTTATTCCGTAGTTTCCAAAATGGAGTCTTTTTTGAAGGGGTGCATCAGGGGGTCTTTAAATGTGACATGATAACTTAAAATTATCCCAGTGAAATCTGCCTTCCAAAAATCCTATGGTGTTCCTTTCTTTCTGCGGCCTGCCGCGTGCCCGTACAGCAGTTTACAACCACACATGGGGTGTTTCTGTAAACTACAGAATCAGGGTAATAAATATTGAATTTTGTTTGGCTGTTAACCCTTGCTTTGTCAGCAGAAAAAATGTGGCCATTTATGGTCCTTAAAAATTTGGTTTTGGAAACTTTCTTAAAAATTTTAAGAATTGCTTCTAAACTTCTAAGCCTTCTAATGTCCCCAAAAAAGAAAATGTCATTTAAAAAATTATCCAAACATGAAGTAGACATATGGGAAATGTAAAGTAATAGCTGTTTTAGGAGGTATCTCTATTTGTATTAAAAGCAGAGAAATGGAAATTTAGAAAATTGCAAATTTTTCCAATTTTTTTTTTAAATGTGGATTTTTTTAAAAATAAAAATGAAATATTTTGACTCAAATTTACCACTGTCATGAAGTACAATATGTGATGAGAAAACCATCTCAGCATGGCTTGGATAAGTAAAAGCGTTTGAAAGTTATCACCATATAAAGTAACACGTCAGATCACTAGGATATGCCACCAATACCAGATAGGTGTGGATCTCACGGGCCTCATAAAACAAAGGAGAGCGCATCGCCCATGGAAGTTCCAAAAAGAGCTGAGTGTTTTGCTAAGACATATTATTCAAAGGTTATGCACATCATTTGCATACAGTTTGTATATAGTGTTGAGCGGCAGGGGCTATATTCAAATTTGTGATACTTCATGAATATTTGGGCGAATATTCATCATTTATTTGCGAATTCAAGATTATTTTCTTGATTGCGAAAAATCGGCAATGTAATATTCGCGTAATGCGCATGAAATACAGGTGTGGGTCACTTTTGCTACATTTTCCAAGCTGCTAGAAGTTTCCTGAGACTGGAGAAAATGGTTGGCACGGCAGAACATTAAAAATGGCTTTATATGAAGTTAGAGTGCTCCAATATATTCGCGATTGCGCTAATCAGCATTAATGATCCAAATATTTTGGCGCAATACGTGAAACTTCACATTTTAGCAGGTCTGCACACTATCTAACACACTGCACTGCAACAGCTACACTATATCAGGATATAACCTACACTGACTATCTCCCACTAACTATCTGTATTATATATATATACAGTGGAGGAAATAATTATTTGACCCCTCACTGATTTTGTAAGTTTGTCCAATGACAAAGAAATGAAAAGTCTCAGAACAGTATCATTTCAATGGTAGGTTTATTGTAACAGTGGCAGATAGCACATCAAAAGGAAAATCGAAAAAATAACTTTAAATAAAAGATAGCAACTGATTTGCATTTCATTGAGTGAAATAAGTATTTGAACCCTCTAACAAAAAAAGACTTAATACTTGGTGGAAAAACCCTTGTTTGCAAGCACAGAGGTCAAACGTTTCTTGTAATTGATGACCAAGTTTGCGCACATTTTAGGAGGAATGTTGGTCCACTCCTCTTTGCAGATCATCTCTAAATCCCTAAGGTTTCGAGGCTGTCTCTGTGCAACTCTGAGCTTGAGCTCCCTCCATAGGTTTTCGATTGGATTAAGGTCCGGAGACTGACTAGGCCACTCCATGACCTTAATGTGCTTCTTCTTGAGCCACTCCTTTGTTGCCTTTGCTGTATGTTTTGGGTCATTGTCGTGCTGGAACACCCATCCACGACCCATTTTCAGTTTCCTGGCAGAGGGAAGGAGGTTGTCGCTCAGGATTTCACGATACATGGCTCCGTCCATTTTCCCGTTAATGCGTATAAGTTGTCCTGTGCCCTTAGCAGAAAAACACCCCTAAAGCAAAATGTTTCCACCCCCATGCTTGACAGTGGGGACGGTGTTTTGGGGGTCATAGGCAGCATTTTTCTTCCTCCAAACACAGCGAGTTGAGTTAATGCCAAAGAGCTCTATTTTGGTCTCATCAGACCACAGCACCTTCTCCCAGTCACTCTCTGAATCATTCAGGTGTTCATTGGCAAACTTCAGACGGGCCTGCACATGTGCCTTCCTGAGCAGGGGGACCTTGCGAGCCCTGCAGGATTTTAATCCATTGCGGTGTAATGTGTTTCCAATGGTTTTCTTGGTGACTGTGGTCCCTGCTAATTTGAGGTCATTAACTAACTCCTCCCGTGTAGTTCTAGGATGCTTTTTCACCTTTCTCAGAACCATTGACACCCCACGAGGTGAGATCTTGCGTGGAGCCCCAGAGCGAGGTCGATTGATGGTCATTTTGTGCTCCTTCCATTTTCGAACAATCGCACCAACAGTTGTCACCTTCTCTCCCAGCTTCTTGCTAATGGTTTTGTAGCCCATTCCAGCCTTGTGCAGGTCTACAATTTTGTCTCTGACATCCTTGGACAGCTCTTTGGTCTTTCCCATGTTGGAGAGTTTGGAGTCTGCTTGATTGATTGATTCTGTGGACAGGTGTCTTTTATACAGGTGACTAGTTAAGACAGGTGTCCTTAATGAGGGTGACTAATTGAGTAGAAGTGTCTAACCACTCTGTGGGAGCCAGAACTCTTAATGGTTGGTAGGGGTTCAAATACTTATTTCACTCAATGAAATGCAAATCAGTTGCTATCTTTTATTTAAAGTTATTTTTTCGATTTTCCTTTTGATGTGCTATCTGCCACTGTTACAATAAACCTACCATTGAAATGATACTGTTCTGAGACTTTTCATTTCTTTGTCATTGGACAAACTTACAAAATCAGTGAGGGGTCAAATAATTATTTCCTCCACTGTATATATATATATATATATATATATATATATATATATATATATATAAATATAAGCTATCTAACTATCTATCTGATGTAGTGTGGAAAGCACAGAGCAAAACAATAACACTGCTGTCTCTGTCAGAACTTAAAAAAACTGTAGAAAATGGCAGCTGGGGAGGTTCTTATATAGTAAGGGGTAAGCAACTTTCCTATTGGTTGCTAGGGATGTTGCTAAGCTCAGACAAAGACATTGCAGCCTTCTCATTGGCCCACAAGCAAGAAGGTAGGTTACTGATGAAAAAAAAATCTAGAATATTCAAAATTACGAATATATATCACTGTATTTGAAATATTCGCAAATTCTCGAAGTGCCGATATTCCCAATTAATATTCGTGATTGGAATATTCGCGCCCAACACTATTTGTATATAGATATCATCTGCAATAACCATTGAGTAACTTTGTAATAATGTTGCATGCACTATATCTTGCAAAGATTCAGCAGATATTTATTTCTGCTTGTCCAAAAGTGCATGTTTATTTGAATGGGAATAAAGCATAGGAGATTTTGAAATATAACATATCCAATGCTTTTTTCCCCCACATTAGATCATTGGCAATTCTATGGAAATCATGTTGTCTAATGTATATGCGGTTTTTCAGCAGTTCTAACAAATCTACAAAACGCAAACAAAGTAACAATCTGGAAGAAACGTACAAAGTAAACAAACCACCTTATTTAAAACATTCTTTTCTATATTAAAAAGCGAAGTGTGTTGAGGGTCTGCAGAATAATAATTGATTAGAAATGCATTAGACAGAATATGAATGTGAGAAGTCAATTCCCATAAAACCGACAACAAGCTGATGTTCTGACTGAATACAGAGCCATGTAAACAATGTAATTCAAGCAGATAAGATCTGACAGAGAACAGTTTAGTAGCATGTGGAACAAGGATTACAAGGGAAATTGCTCTAGTCTGGTGCTTCATTCATGCCATCCGGGTGGATACTGTGACCTAGCTATTCATTTACATTGTTTAAAAAAAAAAAAAAAAAGGCTGTCTCTGTTTTATCCAACTCAGACATCTTTTCTATTTTCCTCTTTCAGTGTGAGACACATCAACAAGTCCAGCAGATTACATAGACCTATGTGAAAAACACTGTAGAGATCTGCAGTTGTAATGAGAGAGAAATAGTCATAATATATCATCTACTTCACTTTACTGCTGGCAAAGCTTTATCCTGATTTACAGCGTCGTTTTTGGCATTTAGGATAGGAACTACAGACGCAAAATGACTCCTCCCCCTTGTTTAAAATTCAGGGCCATAGTTTCCAGTCAGTAAATTTATTGACTGCAGCACTACTTCTACCAAGGATACATTGCGGCATTCAGTCTTAAACACAAGCAAGGTCCACATTCCCTCCACATTTCTCCTAGAGTGTGCGCTTTGGAACTCTCTGTGATACAACACAGTCTCACAATAGGCTGTACTTTACAATAAAGCAATTGACAAAGGTATTTGAAGGCACAGATTTAGGAAAACAACATTATTTCTGAAATATACAGGCATTTATGCTATTCAAACAAAATGTGAATTAGTATTTGTCCTCAGTGTGTCCTTTGTAATGCTCAATGATAAATCATACATTTACAATAAGAAGTTCTTTTAATAACATAATTGACAAATCTAGGGAAACCATATTGAAATAATGATATAGGAATCAAACAAAATGTGATTATTATTTTTTTAAGTTTAGCATTAGGGTTGAGCGAACACCTGGAATAATTGCTGGGTATAATTACCAGATGTTGATTCAGTTACATATTTATTCCCTGAGAATTCTTGTACAGTCACTCAGAATTGAGAAAGCTCGTTGGAAGAACGAGTGAAACGTTTTCAAGAAATCTACAGTAAGTCCAGTTGCCTTGATTTATTCTTTACAGATATTGAACACCTGGAAGTTCGGGTTCGGCCGAACTTCGCCGCAAAGTTCGTGTTCGGGAATCGAACTTGACCCGAACTTGACCCCGAACCCCATTGAAGTCAATGGGGAACCGAACTTTGGGACACTAAAATGGCTCTAAAAAAGTCATAGAAAGGGCTAGAGGGCTGCAAAAGGAAGCAAAATAGGGGTAAGAGCAGGACAATTGCAAAGCAGCTGAGAATATACTGTGATATAAAAAAAAATCTCTTCTCCAGGGTGTGTAATTAGGGTGTGGCTGCCTAATTAGGAGAAGGTAAAAAGCCAGCCTTGAGGGCAGCCCAGTCCTTTGAATCCAGAGGAAAAAACAGGCTGGTTTTGATAGCTCCATTTATATAAACAGGCATATAACACGTGTTTGCACGTCCCGTGTTTAAGTGTGTGTTGTATAAGTGTGTGACTTTAGATTAAGTGAGGGAGTATCTGAGAGCTAAATTATTTGTGTTCATTGCTGAGTGACTGTATCTGACTTTACTGTACACTGTGACTTGCTTCTGCTGCAAGGTTCATTGCAACGTAGATTAGAATATACTGTAATAACATATTTTTTTCTCTTCTCCAGGGTGTGTAATTAGGGTGTGGCTGTCTAAATAGGAGAAGGTAAAAAGCCAGCCTTGAGAGTAGCCCAGTCCTTTGAATCCAGAGGAAAAAACAGGCTGGTTTTGAGAGCTCCATTTATATAAATAGGCATATAACGCATGTTTGCGCGTCGAGTGTGTGTTGTATAAGTGTGTGACTTTAGATTAAGTGACTTCAGATTCAGGGACTTTACTGGAGGACAGCAGTAAATCAGTTTCTTATTACTGCATTCTATTGTATTATTCGCTTTCATTGTGTAATCCCCATTTAGTATGTGTTCCATTATTGACAGCGCAGTCCAATGCATCTTGTCTAATGTATGCAGTCCAGGAACAGCCATTTGAGGGTGTATATCATTGTTCAAAATGTGAGCAAATTATGTTTGCGTTTGGAATCGCAAATTGAGTATCTAAATGCGCGAGTTTCAACACTGAGAGGCGTTAACAATTTGGAAAAGAGTTTGCTGCTCACTAAGCAAGCACTCTATGGGGTAGTTGTGGGGGAGGGTGATAGCAAGGAGGCAGAGGAAAGTGAGGTAGCTAGATGGGTAACAGTTAGAAAGCGGAGTAGAGGGAGGAGTGCCAAGGAGGCTAGCCCTGAATCTGTCACACCCCAACTAATTTGAACGGTTGGCAGATGAGGGGGATGTCGGTTCAGGGACAGCACTGCTGCAGCCGGACACTTACTCTGCCAGTCAGGGGAATGTCAGCTCCAGTAATCAGGGGACCAGGAGAGCAGGGCAGTCAGACAGGTGCTGGTAGTGGGAGACTCCATTATTAGGGGTACAGATAGGGCAATCTGTCACAAAGACCGTGATCGCCGAACAGTGTGTTGTCTTCTGGTGCTAGAGTTCGAGACATTGCGGATCGGGTTGACAGATTACTGGGAGGGGCTGGAGAAGATCCAGTGGACATGGTCCATATTGGAACCAATGACAAAGTTAGAGGAAGTTGGAGAGTCCTTAAAAATGATTTTAGGGATTTAGGTCAAAAGCTTAGGGCAAGGACCTCAACGGTAGTGTTTTCCAAAATACTGCCTGTACCATGAGCCACACAAGAAAGGGTGCGGGAGACTAGGGAGGTTAACAAGTGGCTCAAGAACTGGTGTAGGAAGGAGGGGTTTGGGTTCCTGGAGAACTGTGCCGACTTCTCTGTCAGCTACAGGCTCTATCGTAGGGATGGGCTGCACCTCAATAGGGAAGGGGCAGCTGTGGTGGGGGGAAAGATGGCTAGAAGGTTGGAGGAGTGTTTAAACTAGGGACTGGGGAGGGTAATTACGATATAGGATGGGAAGATAGTGCATATAGAGACCAGGGCAAGGTAGTGGGACTGAGGGAGGAATGGAAGGAGGGACTAGAACAGTTGCGAAGGAAAGGTGTAGGGTAAAAAATATACATAAACCTCTTAATCGTATGTATACTAATGCCAGAAGCATGACTAATAAAACTGGGGAACTGGAATTAGTGATGTGTGAGGAGGACTATGACATAGTGGGAATAACTGAGACATGGCTGGATGATAACTATGACTGGGCAGTTAATATACAAGGTTACAGTCTGTTTAGAAAGGATCGTCAAAACCGGAGAGGGGGAGGGGTCTGCCTTTATGTAAAGTCCTGTCTAAAGCCCACAGTCTGAGAAGATATAAGTGAGGGACATGAACATGTGGAGTCACTGTGGGTAGAAATAAATGGAAGCAAAAATAATAATAAATTACTAATGGGAGTTTATTATAAACCACCTAATATACTAGAGTCCACAGAAAATTTACTACTAAATGAGATAGACGAGGCGGCAAATCATAATGAGGTGGTTATTATGGGGGACTTCAACTACCCAGATATAGACTGGGAAACTGTAAGCTGTACATCTCATAAAGGAAACAGGTTCTTGGCAATAACCAAAGACAATTACCTTTCCCAACTGGTTCAGAACCCGACTAGAGGGACAGCCATACTGGACTTAGTATTAACCAATAGACCTGACAGAACAACAGATGTGCAGGTTGTGGGACACCTGGAAAATAGTGACCATAAAGTAATAACCTTCCAATTATCCTTCAAACGAGCGTTTCTACTGGGAAGAACAAAAATACCAAACTTCATAAAAGCAAAATTTAGCCAACTAAGAGAGGCCATAGGCCTAACTAACTCGGACAAAGTCCTCCAAAATAAAAATACCGCCACAATAAGGGATATTTTTAAAAGAATCCTAAAATCTCATTGTGAGAGGTACATACCTTATAGGAATAAAGGGTTAAGGAACAAGAAGGAAACCAATGTGGATAAATAGAACTGTAAAGAAAGCAATAAATGACAAAAAGAAAGCATTTAAATCACTAAAACAGAAGAGGAGCCAGGAAGCACTGAAAAACTATAAGGAAAAAAATAGAATATGTAAAAAACTAATAAAAGCCGCCAAACTAGAGACCGAGAGATTAATTGCCAAAGAGAGTCAAACTAACCCTAAAATGTTCTTCAATTATATAAAAGGTAAAAGGTATAAATCTGAAGGTGTTGGCCCTCTACAAAGCAATGAGGGGGGAGTTGCAGAGAGCGATGAGGAGAAAGCAAAGCTATTAAATATTTTTTTTCCCACTGTATTCACTGAGGAAAATAAACTGTCAGATGAAATGCAGAATGTAAAAGTAAATTCCCTATTAAAAGTGCCCTGTCTGACCCAGGATGAAGTACAACAGCGACTTAAAAAGATTAAAATAGAAAAATCACCAGGACCAGATGGCATACACCCCTGTATCGTAAGAGAATTAAGTAATGTCATAGGCAGACCCTTATTTCTGATATTTACAGACTCTATACTGACAGGGAGTGTTCCAAAGCATTGGCGCATAGCAAATGTGGTGCCAATATTCAAAAAGGGTGCAAAAACAGAGCCCGGAAACTATAGGTCGGTAACTTTAACATCTTTTGTGGGTAAACTGTTTGAAGGTTTTCTAAGAGATGCTATCTTGGAGGATCTCAATGAAAATAAGTAAATAACATCATATCAGCATGGCTTCATGAGTAGTGTTGAGCGGACACCTGGATGTTGGGGTTCGACGGGTTCAGCCGAGCTTCACAAAAAAGTTAGAGTTCGGGACCTGAATTTGACTCCGAACCCAATTGAAGTCAATGGGGACCCAAACTTTTGAGCACTAAAATGGCTGTAAAAAAGTCATGGAAAGGGCAAATGCAGCAAAATGTGGTTAAGAGCATGGCAAGTGCTCTGCAAACAAATGTGGATAGGGAAATGACTTCAAATAACATAAAATACGTAAAAATAAAAAATAATAATCTTGATCTTGGAAGACGAGGTCCATATGGAGTAGGAGGTTGAGGAGGCGGTGGATGTGGTGGTGTAGGTGGAAGCGGCGGTGGAGGATGAGGAGGTAGTCTACACTGCTTTTTGGTTTTATTTATTTATTTATTATTTTTTGTTCAAATTAGGGTATACCCAAAACATTGGCAAATATAACCTGTTATAACCCCCTCCAGCCGTGCTAAACAAACGTTCAGATAATACACTGGCTACAGGGCAGGCCAGCACCTTCAAGGCGTAAAGGGCAAGCTCAGGCCATATGCCCAATTTGTAGATCCAGAAGTTGAAGGGGCAGACCCATCAGTCAGTACGTGTAGATATCCTGGATCAACTTTTGATGTTCTTTTCTGCGCCTACCATGTTGATCACGGTTAGCGGCGAATCAGGGTTCCACGCCAGAGAGGGAGCGTGAGAATGGGATACCACATCCAAGTGAGGTCAATGTATAAAATTAAATGTGATCGAGCGGAAATGTGGGAGAAGTTATCAAATTGGAACGATCAAATGAAAGGAGGGGGCGCATGGCAATTGCCCACTCCCGACTCGGGGAGGTAGTGACAATAGATAAGAATACAGGCCTCTTAAAATGCCCTGTTATTGGAATGATTAATTAAAAATTATAGGGAATGCCACTGGGGTATTTTGGATTTGGAAACGTTAGACAGGAGAGGCCCTGCTGCCGCTTTGTTAACTCTGGATAACTTCTGTCTGATCGCACGTCCCCGTAATGTCCTTGATCCAATTGGATATCTTCTCTATCAACTTTCGATGTTCTTTTCTGTGCCTACCATGTTGATCACGGTTAGCGGCGAATCAGGGTTTCACGCCGGAGAGGGAGCATGAGAAAGGGAGACCACATCCAAGGAAGGTCAATAGCTGCAATGTGATCGAGCAGAAATGTGGGACAAGTTATTAAAGCAGAAGAAAGAATGAAAGAGCCAATTAAAGAGGAATTTTTGAAATTTAAGTCCCTGTCACCTATGCAGAGCAGGGGTTTTTCATCGCCAGAAATGAGTTAATGTCACCCACCAATGGAACAGATGATTTTTAAAATTTCGGTCCCTGTCACCTATGCAGAGCAGGGGTTTATTCACGGCAAAAATTGTAAAATATCACCCAAGAATGTAATAGAAAAATTTGTGAAAATGATTAACCTGTCTACTAGGAAGAGCAGGGGTATATCACAGCCAAAAATTGGTGAATGTAACCCAACTATGTAACAGAAAAATTTGTGAAATTTATTAACCTGTCAATTAGGTAGAGCAGGGGTATATCACAGCCAAAAATTGGTGAATGTCACCCAAAAATGTAACAGACAAATTTGTGAAATTTGTTTACCTGTCTACTAGGTAGAGCAGGGGTATATCACAGCCAAAAATTGGTGAATGTCACCCGAAAATGTAACAGACAAATTAGTGAAATTTGTTTACCTGTCTACTAGGTAGAGCAGGGGTATATCACAGCCAAAAATTGGTGAATTTCACCCGAAAATGTAACAGACAAATTAGTGAAATAACATAAAATAAAATACGTACAAATAAAAAAAAAATCTTGATTTATGAGGTGGAGGTCCATATGGAGTAGGAGGTTAACCACCTCCGGACCGCCTAACGCAGGATCGCGTTCCGGAGGTGGCAGCCCTGCACAGAGTCACGCATATATGCGTCATCTCGCGAGACGCGAGATTTCCTGTGAACGCGCGCACACAGGCGCGCGCGCTCACAGGAACGGAAGGTAAGAGAGTTGATCTCCAGCCTGCCAGCGGCGATCGTTCGCTGGCAGGCTGGAGATGTGTTTTTTTTTAACCCCTAACAGGTAGATTAGACGCTGTTTTGATAACAGCGTCTAATATACCTGCTACCTGGTCCTCTGGTGGTCCCCTTTGTTTGGATCGACCACCAGAGGACACAGGTAGCTCAGTAAAGTCCCACCAAGCACCACTACACTACACTACACCCCCCCCCGTCACTTATTAACCCCTTATTAGCCCCTGATCACCCCTGATCACCCCATATAGACTCCCTGATCACCCCCCTGTCATTGATTACCCCCCTGTCATTGATCAACCCCCTGTAAAGCTCCATTCAGACGTCCGCATGATTTTTACGGATCCACTGATAGATGGATCGGATCTGCAAAACGCATCCGGACGTCTGAATGAAGCCTTACAGGGGCATGATCAATGACTGTGGTGATCACCCCATATAGACTCCCTGATCACCCCCCTGTCATTGATTACACCCCTGTCATTGATTACCCCCCTGTAAAGCTCCATTCAGACGTCCGCATGATTTTTACGGATGCACTGATAGATGGATCCGATCCGCAAAAGCATCCGGACGTCTGAATGAAGCCTTACAGGGGCATGATCAATGACTGTGGTGATCACCCCATATAGACTCCCTGATCACCCCCCTGTAAAGCTGCATTCAGATGTCCGCATGATTTTTACGGATGCACTGATAGATGGATCGGATCCGCAAAACGCATCTGGACGTCTGAATGAAGCCTTACAGGGGCATGATCAATGACTGTGGTGATCACCCCATATAGACTCCCTGATCACCCCCCTGTAAAGCTCCATTCAGATGTCCGCATGATTTTTACGGATGCACTGATAGATGGATCCGATCCGCAAAACGCATCCGGACGTCTGAATGAAGCCTTACAGGGGCATGATCAATGACTGTGGTGATCACCCCCCTGTCATTGATTACCCCCCTGTAAAGCTTCATTCAGATGTCCGCATGATTTTTACGGATGCACTGATAGATGGATCGGATCCGCAAAACGCATACGGACGTCTGAATGAAGCCTTACAGGGGCGTGATCAATGACTGTGGTTATCACCCCATATAGACTCCCTGATCACCCCCCTGTCATTGATTACACCCCTGTCATTGATCAACCCCCTGTAAAGCTCCATTCAGATGTCCGCATGATTTTTACGGATGCACTGATAGATAGATCGGATCCGCAAAACGCATCCGGACGTCTGAATGAAGCCTTACAGGGGCGTGATCAATGACTGTGGTGATCACCCCATATAGACTCCCTGATCACCCCCCTGTCATTGATTACCCCCCTGTCATTGATTACCCCCCTGTAAAGCTCCATTCAGACGTCCGCATGATTTTTACGGATCCACTGATAGATGGATCGGATCCGCAAAACGCATCCGGACGTCTGAATGAAGCCTTACAGGGGCATGATCAATGACTGTGGTGATCACCCCATATAGACTCCCTGATCACCCCCCTGTCATTGATTACCCCCCTGTAAAGCTCCATTCAGACGTCCGCATGATTTTTACGGATCCACTGATAGATGGATCGGATCCGCAAAACGCATCCGGACGTCTGAATGAAGCCTTACAGGGGCGTGATCAATGACTGTGGTGATCACCCCATATAGACTCCCTGATCACCCCCCTGTCATTGATTACCCCCCTGTAAAGCTACATTCAGACGTCCGCATTATTTTTACGGATCCACTGATAGATGGATCGGATCCGCAAAACGCATCCGGACGTCTGAATGAAGCCTTACAGGGGCGTGATCAATGACTGTGGTGATCACCCCATATAGACTCCCTGATCACCCCCCTGTCATTGATTACCCCCCTGTAAAGCTCCATTCAGATGTCCGCATGATTTTTACGGATGCACTGATAGATGGATCGGATCCGCAAAACGCATACGGACGTCTGAATGAAGCCTTACACGGGCGTGATCAATGACTGTGGTTATCACCCCATATAGACTCCCTGATCACCCCCCTGTCATTGATCAACCCCCTGTCATTGATCACCCCCCCTGTCATTGATCACCCCCCTGTCATTGATCACCCCTCTGTAAGGCTCCATTCAGACATTTTTTTGGCCCAAGTTAGCGGAATATTTTTTTTTTTTTCTTACAAAGTCTCATATTCCACTAACTTGTGTCAAAAAATAAAATCTCACATGAACTCACCATACCCCTCACGGAATCCAAATGCGTAAAATTTTTTAGACATTTATATTCCAGACTTCTTCTCACGCTTTAGGGCCCCTAGAATGCCAGGGCAGTATAAATACCCCACATGTGACCCCATTTCGGAAAGAAGACACCCCCAGGTATTCCGTGAGGGGCATATTAAGTCCATGAAAGATTGAAATTTTTGTCCCAAGTTAGCGGAACGGGAGACTTTGTGAGAAAAAAATTAAAAATATCAATTTCCGCTAACTTGTGCCAAAAAAAAAAAAATTCTATGAACTCGCCATGCCCCTCATTGAATACCTTGGGGTGTCTTCTTTCCAAAATGGGGTCACATGTGGGGTATTTATACTGCCCTGGCATTCTAGGGGCCCCAAAGCGTGAGAAGAAGTCTGGTGTCCAAATGTCTAAAAATGCCCTCCTAAAAGGAATTTGGGCACCTTTGCGCATCTAGGCTGCAAAAAAGTGTCACACATCTGGTATCGCCGTACTCAGGAGAAGTTGAGGAATGTGTTTTGGGGTGTCATTTTACATATACCCATGCTGGGTGAGATAAATATCTTGGTCAAATGCCAACTTTGTATAAAAAAATGGGAAAAGTTGTCTTTTGCCAAGATATTTCTCTCACCCAGCAAGGGTATATGTAAAATGACACCCCAAAACACATTCCCCAACTTCTCCTGAATACGGCGATACCACATGTGTGACACTTTTTTGCAGCCTAGGTGGGCAAAGGGGCCCATATTCCAAAGAGCACCTTTAGGATTTCACAGGTCATTTACCTACTTACCACACATTAGGGCCCCTGGAAAATGCCAGGGCAGTATAACTACCCCACAAGTGACCCCATTTTGGAAAGAAGACACCCCAAGGTATTCCGTGAGGGGAATGGCGAGTTCCTAGAATTTTTTATTTTTTGTCACAAGTTAGTGGAAAATGCTGATTTTTTTTTTTTTTTTTTTTTTCATACAAAGTCTCATATTCCACTAACTTGTGACAAAAAATAAAAACTTCCATGAACTCACTAT
The DNA here is from genome assembly GCF_905171765.1 of Bufo bufo. Classification (NCBI taxonomy): domain Eukaryota; kingdom Metazoa; phylum Chordata; class Amphibia; order Anura; family Bufonidae; genus Bufo; species Bufo bufo. Next base: position 261,818,547 of record NC_053394.1, read on the forward strand.
GCCCATCAGCGAATACCTTGGGGTCTCTTCTTTCCAAAATGGGGTCACTTGTGGGGTAGTTATACTGCCCTGGCATTCTAGGGGCCCAAATGTGTGGTAAGGAGTTTGAAATCAAATTCTGTAAAAAATGACCTGTGAAATCCGAAAGGTGCTCTTTGGAATATGGGCCCCTTTGCCCACCTAGGCTGCAAAAAAGTGTCACACATCTGGTATCTCCGTACTCAGGAGAAGGTGAGGAATGTGTTTTGGGGTGTCATTTTACATATACCCCTGCTGGGTGAGAGAAATATCTTGGCAAAAGACAACTTTTCCCATTTTTTTTATACAAAGTTGGCATTTGACCAAGATATTTATCTCACCCAGCATGGGTATATGTAAAATGACACCCCAAAACACATTCCCCACCTTCTCCTGAGTACGGCAATACCAGATGTGTGACACTTTTTTGCAGCCTAGGTGGGCAAAGGGGCCCATATTCCAAAGAGCACCTTTCGGATTTCACAGGTCATTTTTTACAGAATTTGATTTCAAACTCCTTACCACACATTTGGGCCCCTAGAATGCCAGGGCAGTATAACTACCCCACAAGTGACCCCATTTTGGAAAGAAGAGACCCCAAGGTATTCGCTGATGGGCATAGTGAGTTCATGGAAGTTTTTATTTTTTGTCACAAGTTAGTGGAATATGAGACTTTGTATGAAAAAAAAAAAAAATCATCATTTTCCACTAACTTGTGACAAAAAATAAAAAATTCTAGGAACTTGCCATGCCCCTCACGGAATACCTTGGGGTGTCTTCTTTCCAAAATGGGGTCACTTGTGGGGTAGTTATACTGCCCTGGCATTCTAGGGGCCCAAATGTGTGGTAAGGAGTTTGAAATCAAATTCTGTAAAAAATGACCTGTGAAATCCGAAAGGTACTCTTTGGAATATGGGCCCCTTTGCCCACCTAGGCTGCAAAAAAGTGTCACACATCTGGTATTGCCGTACTCAGGAGAAGGTGGGGAATGTGTTTTGGGGTGTCTTTTTACATATACCCATGCTGGGTGAGAGAAATATCTTGGCAAAAGACAACTTTTCCCATTTTTTTATACAAAGTTGGCATTTGACCAAGATATTTATCTCACCCAGCATGGGTATATGTAAAAAGACACCCCAAAACACATTCCTCAACTTCTCCTGAATACAGAGATACCAGATGTGTGACACTTTTTTGCAGCCTAGGTGGGCAAAGGGGCCCATATTCCAAAGAGCACCTTTCGGATTTCACAGGTCATTTTTTACAGAATTTGATTTCAAACTCCTTACCACACATTAGGGCCCCTAGAATGCCAGGGCAGTATAACTACACCCCATTTTGGAAAGAAGAGACCCCAAGGTATTTCGTGATGGGCATAGTGAGTTCATAGAAGTTTTTATTTTTTGTCACAAGTTAGTGGAATATGAGACTTTGTAAGAAAAAAAAAAAAAGAAAAAAAATCATAATTTTCCGCTAACTTGTGACAAAAAATAAAAAGTTCTATGAACTCACTATGCCCATCAGCGAATACCTTAGGGTGTCTACTTTCCGAAATGGGGTCATTTGTGGGGTGTTTGTACTGTCTGGCCATTGTAGAACCTCAGGAAACATGACAGGTGCTCAGAAAGTCAGAGCTGCTTCAAAAAGCGGAAATTCACATTTTTGTACCATAGTTTGTAAACGCTATAACTTTTACCCAAACCATTTTTTTTTTACCCAAACATTTTTTTTTTATCAAAGACATGTAGAACTATAAATTTAGAGCAAAATTTCTATATGAATCTCGTTTTTTTTGCAAAATTTTACAACTGAAAGTGAAAAATGTCATTTTTTTGCAAAAAAATCGTTAAATTTCGATTAATAACAAAAAAAGTAAAAATGTCAGCAGCAATGAAATACCACCAAATGAAAGCTCTATTAGTGAGAAGAAAAGGAGGTAAAATTCATTTGGTTGGTAAGTTGCATGACCGAGCAATAATCGGTGAAAGTAGTGTAGGTCAGAAGTGTAAAAAGTGGCCTGGTCTTTCAGGGTGTTTAAGCACTGGGGGCTGAAGTGGTTAAGGAGGCGGTGGATGTAGCGGTGTAGGTGGAAGCGGCGGTGGAGGAGGACGAGGTAGCCAACACTGTTTTTTTTGTTTCTAATTTTTATTTTTATTAGGGTACACCCCAAAAGAGTGGGAAATATTAAAAATACAGCAATGAGCAATTGTGCTGTAGTATAACAATGGCTGGGTAAGTGTCATGCCCTGCTCAGTCTATGTGTGGAGGTCTGCCAGATTAGCAGCACGAGTCTAGCATTTTTGTTTTGTTTTGGATTCGAGCTAGTTCAGCCTTCCTTCAGGTGCCCTGGGTGGGGTCGTTGGTTTCAGTTTAAATCACACCCACTTCCAGTGTTCCTTGCGGGTTATAGCTTCTGTCTGGCTCTGTGGAAGCAAGGAAGGAAGGATTGGCTGTTCCTGCTCAGAAAAGATAAGTTTGTTTCTGATTTCTTGTGGTTTGCTGTCTAGGCTGTTTGAGTTATGCCTGTCCCCTCCAGGTCCTGAGGGAGCAGGCTTTCCCTATTCCCCTTTCACCATCTTAGGGATTTTAGGGTATTTTCAGCCCAGGCACGAGGACACATTATTCCCACCTTAAGGGTCTGAATGTGGGCATAGCAGTATAGGGAGAGCTGATAGGGATTGTCAGGAGGTGACCTTATTCCCAGCTTCTCACCTAGAAACTTGTTTGTTTACTTTTCTGTGTATCATATATCCTGTCCACCGTGACAGTAAGGCCGGTATACATGTCTATTCTGCACAAGGTATGGACCTTGTGGGATCTATGCCTGGTTCATTTTAATGAACGTGAGCTTGACCACATTGGCTGTGGACAGGCGGCTGTGCTTGTCTGTGATAACGCCCCTTGCCGTGCTAAACACACGTTCAGATAATACACTGTCTGCAGGGCAGACCAGCACCTCCAAGGCGTAAAGGGCCAAGATCAGGCCATGTGACCAATTTGGAGACCCAGAAGTTGAAGGGGGCAGATATGTCATTCATTACGTGTAGGCGTGTGCACACATACTGCTCCACCAAATTGGTGAAATGCTGTCTCCTACTAAGAAGTTCCATATCAGCTGGTGATGCTGGTTGTTGTGGCGTGCTGACAAAGCTTTTCCACATTTCAGCCATGCTAACCCTGCCTTCTGAGGTGAAGGCGGTGCCCCAGCTGCGTTGGCGACTTCTTCCTCCTCCTCTTCCTTCGCCTTGTGCTTCCACTGAGCCCAGGGTGTCAGGTGGGAATGACATCAGCAGCTTGTCTACCAGCATGTGCTTGTACTCGCGCATCTTCTGATCATGCTCCCGTGATGGAATTAAGGGCGGCACATTGTTCTTGTAGTGGTGGCCACCCAGTAGTCAGCCCTGGTTAGAATGTGGGCAACTCGGCGGTCGTTGTGCAGGTACTGCAGCATGTAGTCGCTCATGTGTGCCAGGCTGCCCAGAGGCCAAGACAAGCTGTCCTCTGTGGGAGGTGTATTGTCTGTGTCCTCTATATCCCCCCAGCCACACTCCACTGATGCCCATGAGCTGGTTTGGGTGCTACCCTGTTGTGAACATGGTTCCTCCTCATCATCATACTCCTCTTCATCCTCAAGAACTGTGCCGTGGCTGGACAATTGTGTACCTGGCCTGTTGGCGCAGGAACCCACCCTCTGAACCACTTGTGAATGACTGGTCTGATAACCGTGGAAAAGATCCCTCTTCCTCCTCCTCTTCCTCCTGTGCCACACCTTCTTCCATCATCGCCAGAAGCGTCTTTTCAAGGAGACATAGAAGTGGGACAGTAACTCTGAGGACTGCGTCATCGGCACTGGCGATGTTGGTGGAGTTCTCGAAACAGCTCAACATGGCACACACAACCCGCATGGAGGCCCACTCGTTGGTGGTGAAGTGGTGCTGATCCGCAGAGCGACTTACCCGTGCGTGCTGCAGCTGAAACTCCACTATCGCCTGCTGCTGCTCACACAGTCTCTCCAGCATGTGCAAGCTGGAGTTCCACCTTGTGGGCACGTCGCATATGAGGTGGTGAGCGGGAAGGCCGAAATTATGCTGCAGAGCAGACAGGCGAGCAGCAGCAGGGTGAGAATGCCGAAAGCACTCACAGACGGACTGCACTTTATGCAGCAGCTCTGACATATCGGTTTCATTTTTCAGGAACCTCTGCACCACCAAATTCAGCACATGCGCCAGGCGAGGGATGTGCGTCAAACCGGCTAGGCCCAGAGCTGCTACGAGATTTTGCCCATTATCGCACACCACCAGGCCGGGCTTGAGGTTCAGTTGCACCAACCACTCATCGGTCTGTTGTTCCATGCCAGTCCACAGCTCCTGCGTGGTGTGGATTTTTTCCCCCAAACAGATGAGTCTCAAAGCAGCTTGCTGTCGTTTCCCCCTGGTTGTGCTGAAGTTGGTGGTAAAGGTGTTACGCTGACCAGATGAGGATGCAGTAGAGGAGGAAGCGGAGTAGGAGGCAACAGGAGGCAAAGAGAAACATCCTGCAATCCTCGGTGGCGGAAAGACATATGCCAAACTGCTATCCGCCTCAGGGCCAGCCGCCACTGCATTTACCCAGTGTTCAGTTAGGGAGATATAACGTCCCTGCCCGTGCGTACTGGACCAAGTATCGGTGGTTATGTGGACCTTGCCACAGATGGTGTTGCGTAGTGCACTCCTAATTTTGTCTGCCACTATGTTGTGGCGGGCGGGGATGGCTCGCCTGGAAAAGTAGTGGCGGCTGGGAACCACGTACTGTGGGACAGCCACCACCATAAGTTTTTTTAAAAGTCTCTGTCTACACAGACGGAATGACAGCATTTTAAATGCTAGGAATTTTGAAATGCTGGCATTCAGGGACAGGGATTGCGGGTGGGTTGGGGGGTACTTCCTCTTTCTCTCCAGTGTTTGGGAGATGGACAGCTGAACACTTCCATTGGACATTGTGGTGATGCTTGGTGACGGACGTGGTGGCGTTGCTGCCACATCCTCTGTTTGCATGGTGGCAGATGCCACTGTCACTCCAGAGGGTAAGGAATAGGCCGAGACTGCAACAGAAGAGGGACCAGAAGGAGCCTGAGATCTTTCGTGGTTTTTGAGGTGTTTACTCCACTGCAGCTTGTGTTTTGCATTTAGATGCCTGATCATGCAGGTGGTGCCCAGGTTTAGAACATTTATACCTCGCTTCAGGCTCTGATTGCACAGCGTGCAAATCACTCACGTTTTGTCATCAGCACATTGTCTGAAGAACTGCCACGCCAGGGAACTCCTTGGAGCTGGCTTTGGTGTGCTCAGTCCCTGGGTGCAGTGGGAAGTGGCAGGCATACTGGCAATGGGACGGCCACTCTGCTTTTGCACACTGCTCCCTCTTTTGCTTTGCGGCTGGTGGTGTGTGCACGTCACTCACATGACCTTGATTCCATGTGGGGTCAAGGACCTCATCATCCTCCACATCATCTTCCACCCACTCTTCACCCATGCCCTCCTTGCCGATCTGCACACTGCAGAAAGCCACCGCAGTTGGCACCTGTGTTTCGTCATCATCAGAGACGTGCTGCGGTGGTCCTCCCATGTCCACATCCTGAAACATAAGTGGCTGGGAATCAGTGCACTTAATCTCTTCAACTTCTGGAACAGGGCTATGTGGACTGCATTCGGAAATCCTGACAGCAGTCATCAAAAAGCATAAGAGACTGCTGCATGACTTGGGGCTCAGACTGCTTGGCTGATTTGCAAGGAGGTGAGGTGAAAGACCGATGCCCATGGGCTGCAGGTGCCAATTCTGCGCTTTCAGCAGGGGACCGGGTGGGAGACAATGTGAAGGAACTGGAGGCACTGTCAGCCACCCAATCTACTACTGCCTCTACTTGTTCTGGCCTCACCATTCGTACACCGGTATTTGGGCCTACAAAATAGCGCTGAACGTTCTTTTGCCTACGTGCACCTGAGGAAGGTGTTTCATTTGGGCTTGTAGCTGGCACAGATCGACCACTTCCTCTCCCTGCAACAGGAGCTCCACCAACCCCAGCAGTACCACGACCAGGGCCACGTCCCTTATTTGATGCTCTCTTCATTCTTTGAGGTTACCCACTGAACTAACAAACAGATTAAGTATATTATTTTCTCTGTCATGTATGCAGTGCAGGTGTACTTCACACAATAAATGGGCATATGACGTGCACCTAACTAACAGACGGATTAACAATATCAATTTCCCTGTAATGTATGCAGTGCAGGTGTAATTCACGCAATAAATGGGTATATGACGTGCACCTAACTAACATACGGATTAACTATTATATTTGTGTGTCAGGGGTACAAAGTACAATGTTGCATTGCACCCACACAAAAAAAAAATCACTGTAGGTCACCCACAGAATTAACAGCCAGATTTATGATTAGCTTTCTGTGTCAGGGGTGCAAAGATGGTGTATTGCACCCACAAAAAAAATCGCTGTTGGTCACCCACAGAATTAACAGCCAGATTTATGCTTAGCTTTCTGTGTCAGGAGTGCAAAGATGGTGTATTGCACCCACAAAAAAAATCGCTGTAGGTCACCCACAGAATTAACAGCCAGATTTATGCTTAGCTTTCTGTGTCAGAGATGCAAAGATGGTGTATTGCACCTGAAAAAAATTGCACTAACACTGTCCCTCACTTCAGCTGCCTGCTTCCTGTTCCTTCACTACTGAGAGCTGATGGACGGTGCTACACGTGATCCAGAGGCTGGGTCACATGATGCACTGGCCAATATAGAGGCTGGGTCATATGATGCACTGGCCAATCACAGCCATGCCATTAGTAGGCATGGCTGTGATTGCTTCTAAGGGCACACAGCTTAAAAGCTTGTCGATTGGATGCCCTGCAGCCTTTCAACAAGATTTATTAAATGCCCGAACACCGAACTCGAACCCAAACTTTTCCGGCAACGTTTGGGCTCGGGTCTGGGTACCAAAAATTGTAAAGTTCGGTACGGACCCGAACTTTACATTTCGGGTTCGCTCAACACTATTTAGCATTATTTACATTTATTCAGAAAAAATCTGTCCCCTTGTCCTTATGCCAAATTTTCACTTGGTTGCCTATCTCTAACACCAGACAGATGGCTCCTGTAGACAGAAAGCTACAAGTCAACCCTATGTCAGACCAAGCTTCTGTTTTTCTTGCTTCTACTGTACAAATACTCCATACACGTTGGTTGCACTAAATATTTAATCATCAAAGAATGTTTCTACATAAGAGTCCAAAAATGACTAGTAAATACACTGCGTGCAGAATTATTAGGCAAATGAGTATTTTGACCACATCATCCTCTTTATGCATGTTGTCTTACTCCAAGCTGTATAGGCTCGAAAGCCTACTACCAATTAAGCATATTAGGTGATGTGCATCTCTGTAATGAGAAGGGGTGTGGTCTAATGACATCAACACCCTATATTAGGTGTGCATAATTATTAGGCAACTTCCTTTCCTTTGGCAAAAGGAAAGGACTTGACAGGCTCAGAAAAGTCAAAAATAGTGAGATATCTTGCAGAGGGATGCAGCACTCTTAAAATTGCAAAGCTTCTGAAGCGTGATCATCGAACAATCAAGCGTTTCATTCAAAATAGTCAACAGGGTCGCAAGAAGCGTGTGGAAAAACCAAGGCGCAAAATAACTGCCCATGAACTGAGAAAAGTCAAGCGTGCAGCTGCCAAGATGCCACTTGCCAATAGTTTGGCCATATTTCAGAGCTGCAACATCACTGGAGTGCCCAAAAGCACAAGGTGTGCAATACTCAGAGACATGGCCAAGGTAAGAAAGGCTGAAAGACGACCACCACTGAACAAGACACACAAGCTGAAACGTCAAGACTGGGCCAAGAAATATCTCAAGACTCATTTTTCTAAGGTTTTATGGACTGATGAAATGAGAGTGAGTCTTGATGGGCCAGATGGATGAGCCCGTGGCTGGATTGGTAAAGGGCAGAGAGCTCCAGTCCGACTCAGACGCCAGCAAGGTGGAGGTGGAGTACTGGTTTGGGCTGGTATCATCAAAGATGAGCTTGTGGGGCCTTTTCGGGTTGAGGATGGAGTCAAGCTCAACTCCCAGTCGTACTGCCAGTTTCTGGAAGACATCTTCTTCAAGCAGTGGTACAGGAAGAAGTCTGCATCCTTCAAGAAAAACATGATTTTCATGCAGGACAATGCTCCATCACACGCGTCCAAGTACTCCACAGCGTGGCTGGCAAGAAAGGGTATAAAAGAAGAAAATCTAATGACATGGCCTCCTTGTTCACCTGATCTGAACCCCATTGAGAACCTGTGGTCCATCATCAAATGTGAGATTTACAAGGAGGGAAAACAGTACACCTCTCTGAACAGTGTCTGGGAGGCTGTGGTTGCTGCTGCACGCAATGTTGATGGTGAACAGATCAAAACACTGACAGAATCCATGGATGGCAGGCTTTTGAGTGTCCTTGCAAAGAAAGGTGGCTATATTGGTCACTGATTTGTTTTTGTTTTGTTTTTGAATGTCAGAAATGTATATTTGTGAATGTTGAGATGTTATATTGGTTTCACTGGTAAAAATAAATAATTGAAATGGGTATATATTTGTTTTTTGTTAAGTTGCCTAATAATTATGCACAGTAATAGTCACCTGCACACACAGATATCCCCCTAAAATAGCTAAAACTAAAAACAAACTAAAAACTACTTCCAAAAATATTCAGCTTTGATATTAATGAGTTTTTTGGGTTCATTGAGAACATGGTTGTTGTTCAATAATAAAATTAATCCTCAAAAATACAACTTGCCTAATAATTCTGCACTCCCTGTATAAGCCACTAAGTGTTTGTCTTCTATTAAGTAGCATAAAATTTAATTAATAATACTATTAGGGCAAATTTTAGTTATCTGTTTTTGGAAAAACCTTGGGAGAAACAATTTATATATTATTACATCAACTACACTGTACAGAGTTTTTATCTGACTTTCCTAGAGTCCTGACTGGCACATATATCTGATGTATCCCATATTCCTATAAAATCAGATAGTCCTTTAATTTCTTAATATAATTAATGCCTCACGTAAATAATTGCTAGTACGCCAAATTGGAAAAAACACCACTGTCTGAAGGAGCCATAAATACATCATCTTTACTTCATGACTTTACAGTACAATAAGGACCATGGAGACTGGAAGTAAGAGCCAAAAGCCATATGGTGAATATTGTTGGCTGCTCAATTACATCATGCAGCTTTTAAAGCCAGTAATTAAACTCACTTTGGAAGAACAATCTGCAGATGATTCCAAGTGTTCCATCATAATGAATTACCAAGGAATTTTATACAAGAGTTAACTTTCTTTTAGACCAGATCTCTTCAGCAGGGGTAGATTGGGAAACTAAAGGGGCTTGGAAAAAAAATCTGAGAGTGGCCTTGTGGTACAAACTAGCAGCAGGCAAGGCCAGTGTTAGTAGGTGGGGTCAATAAACCATTAGTCATAGCCAAATTGATTGATTGTAGGTAGGGTCATAAAATTTACATTTATAAACAGGTTTTTGCAGTGTCCTTGAGATCTACCTCTACTTTTTGTTTCACATAATGTAACTTATTTTCAAATGAAAATGTATTTCAACTGATAAATCATCTAGACCTATTACTGCTGCTCCACACAACACTGTATTCTCCATTGTCTTGCATAACATAAGAACAAAGCACACAGAAAGTAGCATTGCAGAAATTAAAGTGGCAATTCTAATGATTGGTTCAGCCTGTAATAATTAAAGCCCTTCTGGAAGTTTATTACATAGATACAATTACAGACCCCAAGCTTACTACATAGATATGGTTAGAGACCCATACTGCATACAGTACAATGCAAAAGTTTTAAACAGATGTGGAAAAAATTATGCAAGTAAGAATGCTTTTAAAAATAGAAGTCTTAATAGTTTATTTTTATAAATTAACAAAATAGAAATTGAATGAACAAAAGAGAAATCTAAATTAAATCAATATTTGATGTGACCATCCTTTGTCTTCAAAACAGCCTTAAATTCTTCTAGGTATACTTGCACAAATTTTTTTAAGGAACTCAACACAGAGGTTGTTCCATACTTGAAGAACTAACCTGTCTTTTCATGAAATCCCAGATAGACTCGATTATGTTGAGGTGAGGACTTTGTGGGTGTTGTATAATCACTTCCAGCACTCCTTATTCTTCTCATGCCAAAGATAGGTTGTTGTTTTATTTTTTTTCTTTAATGCACTTTACACCGAAGATATTATTATTATTATTTTTTTTATGCAAGAAATTTAAAAAGAAGAAGCTGGGCACTCACACTTATCTGGAGTAGGTGGTAATTTAATTTAATATAAAATACAAATAAAATAACATAAACTTTAAATTTTAAAATGCATGCATTAACATAAAAAAGCCCTTAATATAAAGATAATTATAATAGTAGTCTGGCCCAACTTAAAAGGACTTTCGATCCACCAAAAACAGAAAGACAATTGTATGACCAAACCAGTCCACCATATGACAAATTAAACTGATCTAAAATCGAAATACTTCATATAGTTCATCCATCTGACTATTGTAAAATCACAAACCTGAATATATACCACATGTGGTGAGTCAGTTTATCTATTATGTTTCCACAATGCTTGCAACAGGGAATTGTCCATAGTTCAATACCTTGGAACTTTAACCACACAATAGTGGGCTCAGTGCCGAATTGGCAGGGACGTTTGAAAAATCAAGAGTCACACCAACAAATCGCTAAAACATTCCTCTGAATAGTATGATATACTCACAAACAGGCTTTTGCACGGGCGGGATTCGGTGCGTGTTTCGCGGCGTCCCGCGTGGTGTGCTGCGCCAAGCCCCCTGCTCCTGTTTATTCACGTGGGTGCCGATGTAGTTTGTCAGAGGCGGAAGTCGAGAATGTTGGTTTGTAATGTGATATCTCGAACAAATATTTTCTGTTAGTCCATATAATCGTTGCCAGCATCTATCGTATGTGGATAGTTTCGTAATTGGCGCCAATACTTGTGCCAGTAGCTTCAAGACACAGATTATCAAGGACTTTAAAGTTTTCTTTAGGAAAATCTTATCGGTCGCGATTTTCTTTATTTACTTACATATTCAGGGTTGCGATTTTACAATAGTCGGATGCACGAACTATGTGAAGTATTTCGATTTTAGATAGTTCAATTTGTCATATGGTGGACTGGTTTGGTCATACAATTGTCTTCCTGTTTTTGGTGGATCGAAAGTCCTTTTAAGTCTGGCCAGACTACTATTAGATTATCTTTATATCAAGGGCTTTTTTATGTTAATGCATGCATTTTAAAATTTAAAGTTTATTTTATTTTATTTGTATTTTATATTGAATTAAATTACCACCTACTCCAGATAAGTGTGATTGCCCAGCTTCTTCTTTTTAAAATTCTTCTTTTTAAATGTCTTGCTTATACTATAGATTGGGTGAATCTGTTTGCTGTGAGCACCCCTCTTTGGAATCAGACGCGGTAGTGCTACCATTATATCCCTTTTTGCATATTTTTTTTAATGCACTTTACGTTTCTGTACTACACATAAATCCAGAATAATATAACATAAAAGAATATAACAAACTATTACATCACCCAGAGGTCGAAAGCAGAGAGCATGAAGATATCAAGGTATATTAGCCCTGAGGTTTAAGTAGCTCGCACTGTCCATAACTAAAGCTAGTATACTGCACCCACCCTTCTCAATGTGAGTCTGAGCTTGGAATCCGTCAGGTCTAGGTATTGTCCCCCGACGTCCTCTCCCTATCCACTCTTGACTAACTGAACGTTTCCTTCAAGTTCTCTGTCATGTACCATTGTGTAAATTTAAATATACTCTTTAATAAGAGGCATTGGCTGTAGGTTTGGAGTTGTTATACTGCTGAAAAATAAATTTGGAGCATTCCAGATAGTACCGCATGATGGATAAGCATCTTCCTGTATTTTTCGGCATTAAGAACAACAATAATCCTGACCGTATGCCCAAATACATTTGCTGAAATGCAGCCCAAACTTTCAAGGAGCCTCTTCCATGCATCAGTGTTGCCTGCAGACATTCATTATTTTACTGCTCTTTGCCTCATCAGTCCAGAGCACCTGCTTTTCTACAACCCAGTTCCTATGTTTTTGTGAATGGTTGAGTTGCTTGGCCTTGTTTCCATATCTAAGGTATGGCTTTAGGGCCACAATTATTCCATGAACACTACTTCCGGCCAGCCTTCTCTGAACAGTAGATGGGTGTTCCTGGGTCCCACTGGTTTCTGTCAGTTCTAAGCTGATAGCACTGCTGGATATCTTCTGATTTCTATGGGAAGTAAGCATGATGTGTCTTTCATCTGCTGCACTATGCTTTAAGCAAATAATGTTAGGGATGTGGTCTGAATTAATAGCATCCTGAATAGAGATGAGCAAATTTCTTAAGTTCGATTCGGCTGATTCGCCGAATTCGCCGAATTACTTCGTCACGAAGCGCCAATAAACGTGCAGGTAAGTACTGCCATTCACTGTAATGCTGTAGCCATGTGGGCTACTGGCATTACAGTGATTGGCTGGCCGGAACGCATCATTGGGTGCTATATAGCACCCGATGACATGTGTTCGGCTCAGTCTTAGTCAGGGAGAGCTGGAGAGCAGAAGGGAGAGATAGTGTAGGGAGTGAAATAGGAATATTTTGGCTTTTATACTTGTTATAGACCCAAAAGTCCTTTTAAGGACTATTGTGTGTGGCAGCAATATATATTTTTAGCGCAACCTGCGCTAAATAGCTTGAAATTGTTTAACCGCTGCAGACAGCGACACTATCTGCGCAGCCTAAAAATATCTGTGACATCCAGTGTTTTTTTGCTGCTGGGGCCAGCGACATTACCTGCGCTACATCTCCAGTATAACGTTAGCGCATCCGAAATACCAGTGACATTCAGTGTAATTTTTTTTGCCGCTGGTGATAGCGACATTATCTGCGCTACATCTCCTGTGTAAAGTGTGCGCAGCCTAAAAATATCTGTTACATCCAGTGTACTTTTTCTGTAGACGGTGTCCGCTGCGGACAGATACATTACCTGCGCTACATCTCCTGTATAACGCTTGCGTATCCAAAATATCAGTGACATTCAGTCTAATTTTTGGGCTGCTGGTGGCAGAGAAATTACCTGTGCTACATATCCTGTTTAATGTGTGCCCATCCTAAATATCAGTGACATTAATTCAGTCTAATTTTTTTATTAGGCGATGGTGATAGCGACATTATTTGCGCTATACCTCCTGTTTAACGTGTGCACATTCTAAATATCAGTGACATTCATTCAGTGTCATTTTTTATTAGGCGGTGGTGACAGCGACATTACTTGCGTTATACCTCCTGTTTAACGTGTGCACATCCTAAAAATATCTGTGACATTCTGTGTACTTTATTTGCGCATACACTTACAAGACCTGCGCTACTGTACGTGTGACATACTTGCAAGAATATATACCATTTAATATGCGCAAGGTGAGCAGTAAGGGACGGGGAAGTGGCCGTGCTGCTGATGGTGCACGCAGAGGCCGTGGCCCTGGGCGCGGTGAAACTGTGCCTGCTGCCAGAGCACAAGAAACACACTCATCCACAATACATAGCTTCATGTTCCAGTTTGCAGGGCGGAGCAGGACACCACTCTTGACGTCAGACCAGTGCGACCAGGTCGTCGGTTGAATTGCAGCAGATAATGCTTCCAGTCAGTTAAGCACCACCCTGTCTTCCACAAAGTCCAGTCTCAGTAGCCAAGAGTCTGGTCAACAGAATCCTCACCCTGATACTCCTTTCTCCCACCATGGAGAGTTTTGGAAAACAAGGGATTCCACACAGATATTCTGAGGAGCTGTCTTCATCACCATTCCTTAATTTGGGCCTCTCGCCAAGCCTGCTTGAAGAGGAACATGAGGAGATCTTGTGCCCTGATTTCCAAACTCTGAAGCATCCACAGTCAGAAGAAGATGGTGGGGAATGGCAATTTGTGTTTCACGAGGTGGATAATGATGATGAGACACAGTTGCCAATGAGTCAACCGCAATTAGTGTCTCAAGAGGTTCATGATGAGGATGAGACACAGTTGTCAATAACTGAGGTTATTGTTAGGTCAACAAGTCAGGAGGATGACCAGAGTGAAGAAGTGGAAGAGCAGTTGCTGGACGATGGAAAGCCAAGCGAGGCCAGGAGTACAGAGGGGGAGGGATTCGCAGCACCAGAAGAGGCAGTGGGGTGGCAAAAGGGAGAAGGCGGTCCACACCAAACAGGCCCGCAACTGTTCCTCGGAGCACCCCTTGTGGCAATCTACCTTGCCAAGGGGTAAGTGTTCCGCAGTCTGGCGCTTTTTTGAGGAAAGTGCGGACGATAAAATAATTGTCATTTGCAACCTGTGCCGTACCAAAATGAGCAGGGGGGTGAACATGAGCAACCTCACCACCACCAGCATGATCCGCCACATGGCATCAAAGCACCCTAATAGGTGGTCCACAATCAGTGTCTGCAAGTCACACCACTGCCTCCTCTTCCCCTGTGTTACGTGCTGGCCAATCCCCTGTCCAAGACGCAGGCCCGGATGCCTCCCTCCATGCCCCTGGACCTTTGCTAGCACCATCAGCTAGCACATTCACTTCTGTGTCCCAGTGCAGCGTACAGATGTCTATACCCCAGGCCTATACCCCAGGAACGAAAGCGCAAATACCCAGCCACAGACCTTTCCAAATTGCTGGCCCTGGAAATGTTGCCATTTAGGTTTGTGGACACTGAGGCTTTCCGCAGGCTGATGGTGGTGGCTGTCCCGAGGTACTATGTCCGCAGCCGCCAATATTTCTCAATGTGTGCAGTCCCAGCCTTACACCAGCATGTGTCCCATAACATCACCAGTGCCCTGACCAATACAGTTATTGGGAAGGTCCACTTAATCTGGTGGTTTTGGGCAGGGACGCTACATTTCCCTGACTGCACACTGGGTGAACGCTGTGGAGGCCGGGAGCGAGTCGTACCTTGGGATGGCACAGGTGCTACCGACGCCAAGGATTGCGGGCCCTACTTCCATTAGGGTTTCGACTGCCACCTACGTTAGTGGCTGCAACCCCCCCTTCTCCTCCTCTGCCTCCTCCTCTACTTTTGAATTATCATCTTGCAGCACCAGTCAGCCATCAGTCAGTAGCTGGAAGTAGTGTAGCACTGCAGCGGGGAAGCGGCAACAGGCCGGGCTTAAACTGATATGCTTAGGTGACAAACAGCACACCGTTGCAGGCTGTGGCAGGGGATAAAGGGCCAGACTGAGCCACTCAACCTACAACCAGGCATGGTTGTGTCTGATAATGACTGTAACTTGGTGGCGGCTTTGGATCTCAGCAAGCTCACACACATACCATGCCTAGTCTATGTGTTCAACCTAGTGGTTCAGTGGTTTCTCAAAACCTGCCCCAATTTGCCTGAGCTACTGGTGAAGGTGCGCCGCATGTGTGCCCATTTCCGCAAGTCATCGACAGCTTCCGCCGCTCTGGCAATGCTGTAGCAGCACTTGCAATTGTCAGCTCACCGACTGTTTTGCAACGTGAGCACGTGCTGGAACTCGATGTTCCACATGTTGGCCAGGCTTTGTGAGCAGCAGAGGGCAGTAATGGAACATCAGCTGCAACATGGTCGTCGCCTTTCCAGTCAGCTTCCGCTCTTCACAAGCGACGAGTGGGCATTGATGTCTGACCTCTGTGCGGTATTACGCAACTTTGCGGAATCAACACAGATGGTGAGCGGCGATGCCGCTATTATGAGTGTAACTGTCCCACTTCTGTGTCTTCTCAAACGCTCTCTGCTCACAATTAGGTTGTACGCTTTGTATGTGGAAGAGGTGCAAATGGGGAAAGAAAGTAAATAGGGTGATAGCCAGACCACACTCAGTTTGTCTTCTCAGCACGAATTGGATGATGAGGAGGAGGAGGAGCAGGAGACGGTTGCCTCCGCTACAGAGGGTAGTACCCATGGAAGTTTTATTGCATCTGAGCCAACCAACAAAAAAAAATAATAATAATAACCCCATATAGAATAAGAGAGCACACATATAAAATATATGTAGTTTATTAAAGACACATAAAATGACAATAAATATAACATAAAAGCACAAAGTAAAGGGGGTGGTGGTACGCCCCATGTGGTGGGACCAAAATCAACCTCCCTCACATATACCGGTATAACAGGGAAAAGGGGGTCACAGACATTGGATATAAAGCTGCATACTAATGGGAGAGCTGTAAGTTCACCCAAAGTAACCTATAACCATGTGTATGCTACATACAATAATACAAAAAAGTCAATGTGGTCACACACAGCACACCTACCCCCCAATGGTAACATAGATGGCAATCCGATAAATGCGGATTACCAAATAGTAACACAATCAAGGGCAGAGCAGGAATGCTGTGTGTAAGCAATAAATCATACTGAATTAACAAAGTAGCAATGCATGAAACAAAAACACAAATTACCCATGGTATGCCGGAACCCAAGGTCTGTGACCAGAGCTGCACCTCGAAGCGCGTTTCGCCGAGAAAGGCTTCGTCAGGAGGTAAAGATAACAAACAGTGTCCATCTTAAAATAGTGTGGTCCACAGCTGGCACTTGATTAGCGCATACGCCCAGTGATGCAGAGCGTGACATCACAGAGGCGCGCCACCCACTCCCAGGAACCAGGTGAGGCCCGCCCAGCACGTCACATGACCGGGCAGTGAGGAGGGAGCCGCACCTACTGCATGCAGTCACTCCCCCCTCCCGTCCGATCACATGACATGGGGGCGTGCGTCAGCCGGCTCACAGGGGACAGGTATAGGAGCGCCACGGCGATGCCCCCCTCAGCGCACCGGTGCGATGCGCTATTGCCAGGTGGAGATAGCGACTGACCAGTACAACAGATCGCGATGTTTATCAGGATGCATTATTATATTTTAATATAGATTGTAATATTGAAAACGGGATCCGGCATACCCATACAGCAATAAATGGACAACATAATGACAGGATACATCTCAGATACAATTTATATTCCAATCCGATGCATATAGGAACGGAATCCCTATGTGACCCCCATGTTTACAAATCTCTAAAGCTGGAACAATCATTTACATATATAACGTATGAAAAAGAACTACAGTAGAAATAATGGCCCAAAACGTTAGCCCACTATGCCATATCATAATGGGGGCATATAGGTGACCTATCTCATGAATAAAGAGCTAACACTATGAATCTTAAGAAAAAAAAAAAAAAAACTCTTAAAAAAAATAAAATTTAAAAATGTTTTTTTTTTTTTTTTCTCCCCTTCCTCTTTCCTTTCCTTTCCCTTTACTCCTTTTCTGTGATATACAGGAAAATAATAATATAATGGTAAAATAATGTGACCAAATAGTCAAAAACTGTGAGGATGATGCGCTGTCAGAGACATATCAATATAAATAACGGTCGCACATCATCACTTACTAAGGCCCTGTGTAAACAGAGCAATTCATATAATCAATAATTCATAATAAGTGCATAGAAATGTGAACAAAATATTTAAAAAATATTTTTTTAAAAAGTGACACACATAATAAATATACAAGTGACAATAATATTGCAAAAATTGATAAGGTGACTAAAATAAATGCTAGAGTAAAGTGCATAGTGCAAAGTAGCCCTGAGATAGTAACCACAGAGTTAACTTATACTGCACGCATAATTCGTGCCAATAACCTAGCCCCCTAACAAGGTTGCCAAAATCCTAACAATTAGGGGTTATAAGGGATAAAAATCAGCTGCCACAAGTATCCTCCCACTCCATAGTGAGGGTGTTGGGGTTTTGATAGATGTCCATTGCTCAATAGAGAGATGTTCTGCTCTAGGGCCGAAACTCGCATATCTCCAATGGGACCACACGCAGTCGCAGCAATCAGATGTACTATGAAATACAAATAATGACAATAAGTATATAAAAGGACAACTAACAATAAAGGTTAAAAAGCACGATTTATAGAAAAGACTTGAAGCTAACCGTCTCATTGAGACCTTCAGGCCCCTTTCACACGGGCGAGTATTTCACGCTGATGCGATGTGTGAGTTGAACGCATTGCACCCACACTGAATACCGACCCATTCACTTCTATGGGGATGTTCACATGAGCGGTGATTTTCACGCATCACTTGTGCGTTGCGTGAAAATCGCAGCATGCTCTATATTCTGCGTTTTTCACGTAACGCAGGCCCCATAGAAATGAATGGGGTTGCGTGAAAATCGCAAGCATCCGCAAGCAAGTGCGGATGCGGTGCGATTTTCACTCACGGTTGCTAGGAGACGATCGGGATGGAGACCCGATCATTATTATTTTCCCTTATAACATGGTTATAAGGGAAAATAATAGCATTCTGAATACAGAATGCATAGTAAAATAGCGCCGGAGGGGTTAAAAAAAAAAAAATTTATAATTTAACTCACCTTAAGCCACTTGATCGCGAAGCCCGGCATCTCCTTCTGTCTCCTTTGCTGAACAGGACCTGTGGTGAGCATTCATTACAGGAAAATGACCTGTGGTGACGTCACTCCGGTCATCACATGATCTTTTACCATGGTGATGGATCATGTGATGGATCATGTGCTGACCGGAGTCTTCTAGCAGGCAAAGGAAAACACTTGCCAGTGCATGGTTACTGGGAGCTAACTCTCCTAGTGGGAGGAACTACACTACCCCAACAAGGTATCATTGTTGTGCAGGTCAGGGAATACAACAACCCTCCGGTAGTCCTAGGAATGAACATCCTTAGGAACTATTATACTGAAATGCTTCAAGTTTTGCATAAATCTATGCCTACCGCCACACCTGCTTCCAAAAAGCTGATACAGCAGACTATCCGTGTGTTAAGTACGCAACAGAAATTTGCCAATGAGAAAGGAGAGATTTGCTGTGCCCGCATCAGAGGTAACCAACCAGTAATCCTTAAACCAAATACTGAAACACTCCTGTGGTGCCGAGCTGCTCTTGGGATCCAAGGTCAAGACTACCAGGCACTGGTAGAACCCATCACCCTAGAAGACCATCCTTTAGTCCGAGCTGCAAGAACCCTTGTGACTGTATCTCAACTTTCTCAAGGTAAAGTGCCTATTTGTCTTCTGAATTTAAGTGATAATAATATAACTTTGACCAAGCACTGCCCTGTGGCTCAGTTGCTACAAGTCACTTTCCAATATGTTATCAGTGTACCAGCAGCTACCACTGAACAGTCTGCTCAGAAGCAAAATCCACAAAACCATACTTCAGATACATTATGGTGGAAAGAACTCAACGTGGGAGAAACTCTTACACCTGAGGAACAAATTGAAGGAGTTATAAAAGTTGTAAAATAGCATCATCATGCCTTCAGTAAACATCCTACAGATTATGGTGAAGTCAGTGTAATCAAGCACACCATCTCTACTGGTTCACACACCCCAATCAAGGAAAGGTACTGGCCTATTCCACCAACAATGTGCCAATCTGTGAAACAGATGATCCAAGAGATGAAAGATTCAAACATCATAAAAGACAGCCATAGTCCATGGGCTGCACCTCTAGTCCTTGTCCGAAAGATAGTAACATTCGATTCTGAGTGGACTACAGGAATATTAACCAAATCACCCACAAGGATGCCTATCCTTTACCAAGAATCGAGGCGTCCTTGACGGCATTAGGATCCTCAGTATACTTTTCTACTCTGGATTTAACCAGTGGGTACTGGCAGGTACCTATGGCTCCTGAAGATTGTAAAAAAAAAAAAAAAAAAAAAAACATTTACTAGCCCTGTGGGCCTATTTGAATTTAACTACATGCCCTTTGGACTTTACAATGCCCCTGGAACTTTCCAAAGACTAATAGAACACTGTTTAGGCCACAAAAACTTTGAAACTGTCCTGCTATATCTGGATGATGTAATCATCTATTCAAAATCCTATGAAGACCACTTAAAACATCTTGAAGAAGTTTTACAAGTCCTCATCAAGCATGGACTCGAAATCAAACCATCTTAGTGCTACCAGCTAAAATCAGAAGTCAAGTACCTGGGAAATGTTGTCGGATCTGAAGGTGTCAAGCCAGACCTAGAAAAGATAGCTGCAGTCTGGAATTGGCCTACTCCTACCACAGTAAAAGAGCTGAGAAGTTTTCTTAGTTTTGCAGGATACTACAGACGTTTCATCACTCACTTTGCCCAGATTGCTGAACCGATACAAGAACTCCTGAGTAGAGTTGAGCGGACACCTGGATGTTCGGGTTCGAAGAGTTCGGACGAACTTGAATAAAAAAAAACTGGTTCGGAACCCGAAATTGACCCCGAACCAGAACCGCATTGAAGTCAATAGGGACCTGAACTTTTTGGGCACTAAAATGGCTCTAAAATAGTCCTGGAAAGGGCTAGAGGGCTGCAAAAGGCATCAAAATGTGCTTAAGAGCATGGCAACTGTTCTGCAAACAAATGTGGATAGGGAAATGACTTAAAATAAAATAAAATACAAAAAAAATAAAAATAACAATCTGGATCTAGGAGTAGGAGGTTGAGGAGGCAGTGGATGTGGCGGTGTAGGTTGACGTGGCGGTGTAGGTGGAAGCGGCGGTGATGGAGGAATAGGTTGCCAACACTGATTTTGTCACAGATGGTGTTGCAGAAAGCTGCAACTTATAAATAAACATCCGACTGGCTTGATCCAAAACTAAGGAGCATATGGGTGAGCCCTATAAAACCCCTACAGCTCTCCCTGACTGCTATCCCATGCAAAGATCTTTATGGTAGATGATTGCATGCCCTCGTACCTTATACTATGTGACACCTGAAAACCCTATAATAGTGAGGGGACACGACCACCGGCTCCCTGCACTTAATACGGACGGAGTCAGGGTCACCTACAATCAAGCCAGCAAGAAACACAAATAAAGGAAACAGACTTATCTGAGGAATCAGGAGAAGTAGCCTCCAGCAGTGAACACAATCCAGGAAGAAGTATAAACCGCAAAGTGAGGCAGCATGGGAGGGAATATAAAGGGAGACAATCAGTGCAAATAGGTGACAGCTGGGAGAGGGAAAGGAGATGAGAAAGTGAAACCAAAACAAAGAACATCATACAACAGGTAGAGAAGAACGTCTGCCAGATCTTCTCACAGAGCTGGCGGTGACAGTACCCCTCCCTACACGGGTGGACTCCGGACACTCAGAGCCCACCTTCTCAGGATGAGACCTATGGAAAGCCCTGATGAGACAAGTGGTCTTAATGTCCGCCACTGGGACCCACATCCTCTCCTCAGGACCATAACCCTCCCAATGAACGAGGTACTGGAGAGAACCGCGGATAATGCGAGAATCCACAATCCTAGAGACCTGAAATTCAAGATTACCATCAACAACAATCGGAGGAGGAGGCAAAGAGGAGGGTACAGAGAGTTGGACATAAGGTTTTAATAGGGACCTGTGAAAAACATTATGGATCTTCCAAGTCTGAGGAAGATCAAGACGGAAAGCAACGGCATTGATGACGGATAGGGATGAGCGAACCCGAACTGTATAGTGACACGGAACCGAACCCGAACCCGAACATTTTCGTAAAAGTCCGGGTTCGGTGTTCGGCGCTTTCTTGGCGCTTTTTGAAAGGCTGCAAAGCAGCCAATCAACAAGCGTCATACTACTTGCCCCAAGAGGCCATCACAGCCATGCCTACTATTGGCATGGCTGTGATTGGCCAGTGCAGCATGTGACCCAGCCTCTATATAAACTTGGGTCACGTAGCGCTGCACGTCACTCTGCTGTTACAAGTGTAGGGAAAGGTTGCAGCTGCGACGTTAGGCAGTGATTAACTCCTCCAAAACACTTAAGACAGTGATCGATCTACAGCTGTGGATCATTGAACTGCTGCTATTGCTCACTGTTTTTAGGCTGCCCAGAGCGTTTTTCAGTCACTTTTTTCTGGGGTGATCGGCGGCCATTTTGTGGCTTGTGGTGCGCCAGCACAAGCTGCCACCAAGTCCATTTAACCATCAATAGTGTGTTTTTTTTTTGCTATATCCTACATCAGGAGCAAGCTGCCACCAAGTCCATTTAACCATCAATAGTGTGGTTATTTTTTGGTTATATCCTACATCAGGGGCAAGCTGCCACCAAGTCCATTTAACCATAAATAGTGTGGTTATTTAAATCTATCCCTAAAAGGGTATATTAGATTCAAGGTGCTGATAGGGTCATTCTCAATAACTTCACACACACGCTACTGTGCAGATCCAAGTCTAATTCTGTCCGTAAACGTATACCTGTCACCCAGCGCCTACATAATAGGCCTCAAATTTATATTCAGCTAAATCTCTGGCTATTGCTGTAGCTGGTGAAGTTATATTGTGTCCGTCAAAGTACAGTTTTTGTTCTGGTTTGAAATGCAATTCCCAACCTAGCAATTTCCTAAATTAGTGGTTTCTGCTGTATCAGGCCTACTTTAAATCTATCCCTAAAAGGGTATATTAGATTCAAGGTGCTGATAGGGTCATTCTCAATAAATTCACACACACACGCTTCTGTGCATATCCAAGTCTAATTCTGTCCGTAAATTTATACCTGTCACCCAGCGCCTAAATAATAGGCCTCAAATTTATATTCAGCTAAATTTGTCATTACTGCTGTGCCTGTATTAGTGTAATACGGTACCTAAATAGATAGCCAGATAGTGTTAGGTGTGAATTTGAATTCAATACATTGGGCCAAATAATATTTTTCTTATTGTGGTGAACGGTAACAATGAGGAAAACATCTAGTAAGGGACGCGGACGCGGACATGGTCGTGGTGGTGTTAGTGGACCCTCTGGTGCTGGGAGAGGACGTGGCCGTTCTGCCACAGCCACACGTCCTAGTGAACCAACTACCTCGGGTCCCAGTAGCCAGCAGAATTTACAGCGATATTTGGTGGGGCCCAATGCCGTTCTAAGGATGGTAAGGCCTGAGCAGGTACAGGCATTAGTCAATTGGGTGGCCGACAGTGGATCCAGCACGTTCACATTATCTCCCACCCAGTCTTCTGCAGAAAGCGCACAGATGGCGCATGAAAACCAAGCCCATCAGTCTGTCACATCACCCCCATGCATATCAGGGAAACTGTCTGAGCCTCAAGTTATGCAGCAGTCTCTTATGCTGTTTGAAGACTCTGCTGCCAGGGTTTCCCAAGGGCATCCACCTAGCCCTTCCCCAGCGGTGGAAGAGATAGAATGCACTAACGCACAACCACTTATGTTTCCTGATGATGAGGACATGGGAATACCACCTCAGCACGTCTCTGATGGTAACGAAACACAGGTGCCAACTGCTGCGTCTTTCTGCAGTGTGCAGACTGAACAGGAGGTCAGGGATCAAGACTGGGTGGAAGATGATACAGGGGACGATGAGGTCCTAGACCCCACATGGAATGAAGGTCGTGCCACTGACTTTCACAGTTCGGAGGAAGAGGCAGTGGTGAGACCGAGCCAACAGCGTAGCAAAAGAGGGAGCAGTGGGCAAAAGCAGAACACCCGCCGTCAAGAGACTCCGCCTGCTACTGACCGCCGCCATCTGGGACCGAGCACCCCAAAGGCAGCTTCAAGGAGTTCCCTGGCATGGCACTTCTTCAAACAATGTGCTGATGACAAGACCCGAGTGGTTTGCATGCTGTGCCATCAGAGCCTGAAGCGAGGCATTAACGTTCTGAACCTTAGCACAACCTGCATGACCAGGCACCTGCATGCAAAGCATGAACTGCAGTGGAGTAAACACCTTAAAAACAAGGACTCACTCAGGCTCCCCCTGCTACCTCTTCTGCTGCTGCTGCCTCGGCCTCTTCTGCTGCTGCCGCCCTCGGCCTCTTCCTCCGCCTCTGGAGGAACGTTGGCACCCTGCCGCCCAGCAAACATGGGATGTACCACCGGCACCACCACCTGCGTCACCAAGCATCTCAACCATGTCACACGGCAGCGTTCAGCTCTCCATCTCACAAACATTTGAGAGAAAGCGTAAATTCTCACCTAGCCACCCTCGATCCCTGGCCCTGAATGCCAGCATTTCTAAACTACTGGCCTATGAAATGCTGTCATTTAGGCTGGTGGACACAGACAGCTTCAAACAGCTCATGTCGCTTGCTGTCCCACAGTATGTTGTTCCCAGCCGCCACTACTTCTCCAAGACAGCCGTGCCTTCCCTGCACAACCAAGTATCCGATAAAATCAAGTGTGCAACGGCGCAACGCCATCTGTGGCAAGGTCCACCTAACCACAGATACGTGGAACAGTAAGCACGGCCAGGGACGCTATATCTCCCTAACTGCACACTGGGTAAATGTAGTGGCGGCTGGGCCCCAGGCGGAGAGCTGTTTGGCGCACGTCCTTCCGCTGCCAAGGATCGCAGGGCAACATTCTTTGCCTTCTGTCTCCTCCTCCTCCTACTCAGCTTCCTCCTCCTCTTCTTCCACCTGCTCATCCAGTCAGCCACACACCTTCACCACCAACTTCAGCACAGCCCGGGGTAAACGTCAGCAGGCCATTCTGAAACTCATATGTTTGGGGAACAGGCCCCACACCGCACAGGAGTTGTGGGGGGGTATAGAACAACAGACCGACAAGTGGTTGCTGCCGGTGAGCCTCAAGCCCGGCCTGGTGGTGTGCGATAATGGGCAAAATCTCGATGCAGCTCTGGGACTAGCCGGTTTGATGCACATCCCTTGCCTGGCGCATGTGCTGAATTTGGTGGTGCAGAAGTGCATTCACAACTACCCCGACATGTCAGAGCTGCTGCATAAAGTGCGGGCTGTCTGTTCGCGCTTCCGGCATTCACATCCTGCCGCTGCTCTCCTGTCTGCGCTACAGCGTAACTTCGGCCTTCCCGCTCACCGCCTCATATGCGAAGTGCCAACCAGGTGGAACTCCACCTTGCACATGCTGGACAGATTGTGCGAGCAGCAGCAGGCCATAGTGGAGTTTCAGCTGCAGCACGCACGGGTCAGTAGCACTGTGGAACAGCACCACTTCACCACCAATGACTGTGCCTCCATGTGAGACCTGTGTGCCCTGTTGCGCTGTTTCGAGTACTCCACCAACATGGCCGGTGGCGATGACACCGTTATCAGCGTTACAATACCACTTCTATGTCTACTTGAGAAAACACTTAGGGCGATGATGGAAAAGGAGGTGGCCCAGGAGGAGGAGAAGGAGGAGGAAGAGGGCCCACTACTGGAGGACGAGGAGGAGGTGGAGGAGGATGAGGATGAAGCATGTTCACAGCGGGGTGGCACCCAACGCAGCTCGGGCCCATCACTGGTGCGTGGCTGGGGGGAAACGCAGGACGATGACGATACGCCTCCCACAGAGGACAGCTTGTCCTTACCTCTGGGCAGCCTGGCACACATGAGCGACTACATGCTGCAGTGCCTGCGCAATGACAGCAGAGTTGCCCACATTTTAACGTGTGCGGACTACTGGGTTGCCACCCTGCTGGATCCCCGGTACAAAGACAATGTGCCCACCTTACTTCCTACACTGGAGCGTGATAGGAAGATGCGCGAGTACAAGCGCACGTTGGTAGACGCGCTACTGAGAGCATTCCCAAATGTCACAGGGGAACAAGTGGAAGCCCAAGGCGAAGGCAGAGGAGGAGCAAGAGGTCGCCAACGCAGCTGTGTCACGGCCAGCTCCTCTGAGGGCAGGGTTAGCATGGCAGAGATGTGGAAAAGTTTTGGCACCACGCCACAGCTAACTGCACCACCACCTGATACGGAACGTGTTAGCAGGAGGCAACATTTCACTAACATGGTGGAACAGTACGTGTGCACACCCCTCCACGTACTGACTGATGGTTCGTCCCCATTCAACTTCTGGGTCTCCAAATTGTCCACGTGGCCAGAGCTAGCCTTTTATGCCTTGGAGGTGCTGGCGTGCCCGGCGGCCAGCGTTTTGTCTGAACGTGTATTCAGCACGGCAGGGGGCGTCATTACAGACAAACGCAGCCGCCTGTCTACAGCCAATGTGGACAAGCTGACGTTCATAAAAATGAACTAGGCATGGATCCCACAGGACCTGTCCATCCCTTGTGCAGATTAGACATTAACTACCTTCCCTTAACCATATATTATTGTACTCCAGGGCACTTCCTCATTCAATCCTTTTTTTATTTTCATTTTACCATTATATTGCGGGGCAACCCAAAGTTGAATGAACCTCTCCTCTGTCTGGGTGCCGGGGCCTAAAAATATCTGACAGTGGCCTGTTCCAGTGGTGGGTGACATAAAGCCTGATTCTCTGCTATGACATGAAGACTGATTCTCTGCTGAGTCGCTGACATAAAGCCAGATTCTATGTTATGGACCTCTCTCCTCTGTCTGGGTGCCGGGGCCTAAATTATATGACAATGGACTGTTCCAATGTTGGGTGACGTGAAGCATGATTCTCTGCTATGATATGAAGACTGATTCACTGCTGACATGAAGCCAGATTCTCTGCTATGGGACCTCTCTCCTCTGCCTGGGTGCCTGGGCCTAAATATCTGACAATGGACTGTTCCAGTGGTGGGTGACGTGAAGCCTGATTCTCTGCTATGACATGAAGACTGATTCTCTGCTGACATGAAGCCAGATTCTCTGCTGACATGAAGCCAGATTCTCTGCTATGGGACCTCTCTCCTCTGCCTGGGTGCCTGGGCCTAAATATCTGAAAATGGACTGTTCCAGTGGTGGGTGATGTGAAGCATGATTCTCTGCTATGACATGAAGACTGATTCTCTGCTGACATGAAGCCAGATTCTCTGCTATGGGACCTCTCTCCTCTGCCTGGGCCTAAATATCTGACAATGGACTGTTCCAGTGGTGGGTGACGTGAAGCCTGATTCTCTGCTATGACATGAAGACTGATTCTCTGCTGACATAAAGCCATATTCTCTGCTATGGGAACTCTCTCCTCTGCCTGGGTGCCTGGGCCTAGATATCTGACAATGGACTGTTCCAGTGGTGGGTGACGTGAAGCATGATTCCCTGCTATGACATGAAGACTGATTCTCTGCTGACATGAAGCCAGATTCTCTGTTATGGGACCTCTCTCCAATTGATATTAATTAATTTTTATTTATTTTAATTTAATTTTAATTCATTTCCCTATCCACATTTGTTTGCAGGAGATTTAACTACATTTTGCTGCCTTTTGCAGCCCTCTAGCCCTTTCCTTGGCTGTTTTACAGCCTTTTTAGTGCCGAAAAGTTCGGGTCCCCATTGACTTTAATGGGGTTCGGGTTCGGGACGAAGTTCGGGTCGGGTTCGGATCCCGAACCCGAACATTTCCGGGAAGTTCGGCCGAACTTCTCGAACCTGAACATCTAGGTGTTCGCTCAACTCTATTCCCGACCAAGTATTGAGTGCATAACTGAACTTAATTATTTGAAGGTTGACTTTTTTTGTATTAAAAACACTTTTTTCTTTTATTGGTCGGATGAAATATGCTAATTTTTTGAGATAGGAATTTGGGGTTTTCATGAGCTGTATGCCAAAATCATCAATATTAAAACAAGAAAAGGCTTGAACTACTTCAGTTGTGTCTAATGAATCTAAAATATATGAAAGTGTAATGTTTATCAGTACATTACAGAAAATAATAAACTTTATCACAATATGCTAATTTTTGGAGAAGAACCTGTACATTGTAAGCTCTTGTGAGCAAGGCTCTCATTCCTCTTGTTTTAATTGTTGACCTGTTTGCTGCTATGTTATTTATGGCTCTGTTTGTACATGAACCCCCTGATTGTAAAACATTGCGGAATATGTTGCCGCTATATAAATAAAGATCATTATTATTATCTCTTCGGGTCCATTCCTTTCAATGATGTACCGAATCTTCCAGCACTCCTATAACACAGCAGAACAATGGAAATAAAGAATGTTGATGTGAAAGAGCCCTTACATTGTATTATTATTTTTCAATGACAATTTTATTTTTTTGTGAAATACCACTGTCATTTTGTAAAGCTTTCAGAACAGATATGCAGAATTTTAGCTACAGGTTTGACAACTATTATTATATTTTGATTTCAGTAAATGTTTCCAGTTTTATGGTATATAGGTTGCAACACAGTTATCTGCAAACACTGTTGAATGGCAATGTATGGTACAGCAACTGTAACAGCTCAGAGAATTCCAAGGTACTAATCAAGTCTCTGGCTGCCTCTCACTAGCTGTGGTTAAGCTGTTTAATCATTGCCCAGGCAGCTGGCTTTAATTATCTACACTGGACACACAGCTGCTGGAATGAAATGTGCACCGACCTCTTACCACTCTGTGCCATAAATCCAGCTTTAAAAATGAAACAGAAATACTTAAACCAGCATACCTTGATATGTGATATTTTCTATTGGGAGAGTTCGTTGATGTCCTGCCTACTCCCAGGCTCTGTGAAGAGGAATTTTTCCATGACTGCAGTGTCCCTCAGCTGACCTCTGGTAACAGGTCACACATTGTGTGACTGACCTGGCATTTGCTCACTCAAGCTGCAAAATTAATTTTAACAATCTCCTGACCCATACTTGATTAAAGACAAGCCTTCTATTTAACAAAAAGATACATCACATTATACAAATTTGGGCATTCTGCAATCTTCCAGGAATTCAGAAAATAATTGTGCACTAGTGGGTAATTCTTATTGGCAGCCATCTTTACTGCAGGACAATGTCTGAAGTCTACTTGCTAGTTGGAATCCTCATCATTAGGCTACATGCACACGACCGTTGTGTGTTTTGCTGTCAGCAAATCGCGGATCCGCAAACCACAGATGGTGTCCATGTGCGTTCTGCAATTTGCGGAACAGCACGGACAGCCTTTAATATAACTGCCTATTCTTGTCCGCAAAGCGCGAACAAGAATAGTATAGGTTATATTTTTTTTGAGGACCACGGAGCGGAGCAACGGATGCGGACAGCACACGGAGTGCTGCCCGCATCTTTTGCGGCCCCATTGAAGTGAATGGGTCTGCATCCGAGCCGCCAAAACTGCGGCTCAGATGTGTACCAAAACAACAGCCGTGTGCATGAGGCCTTACTTGAATGAGGCTAAGCTCAGTCCCAGTCCCAGCTGATGGAGAAGAGCTGTGCATATAACTCATCTTACACACCTCCATTAAAGGGGTTCTCTGGGAATTTCATTAAATAAAATTACTGAAAATACTTAAATATTATTTTATTATAAATATATTCTCAAATATCTTTCATTAGTTATTAGTGTTGAGCAAATCAAAGTATCTGAAGTGGACTTAGATATGAATTTCAGGTAAATTTGATTCCTTGTGAAGCCTAATTTCATTGTGCTTCATGGTAACAAATAACATTTTCCTTGAAATGGTGGTAAAAAATAAATAAATCATACTCGCCTCAACCATTTGAGCGTGAAGAGGCTTCCCCGGCCATCTTGCTTGAGGATCCTGTGTAAAATCTTGTGCACATTGATGTATGACATCACCACGCCAGCTAGCGTGATGATATGTGACAAATGAGCAGCAGCACTTGTATGCAATTGGCTATATTACCAAAGCCACACATTACCACAGTCTATTTTGTACGTCCTCTCTTTACTTCAGCTGTCTCCTCATGAGCTCCATTCCTACAGAGATTCCCCTGAAGATCTTATTAGCTGTATTTAGGATTATAAAACAGAGCAGATAGGAGGATGAGGCAGCTCTTTAGCTTAGTGTCCTGAAGTAACTTCTGCTGTGTGATTAGGACAGGTTTTGTGTACTAACAGGACGGAGGCCTTTTTATGTTCTCTGATGATTGCTCCCTAGTAGTGTTGGGCGAGCACCAAAGTGCTCGTGTGCTGGAGTAGAACACTTCGTGATACTCAGGTGTTCTACCGAGCACAATGTGAGAACAATGTGAGTACCTTCATCTGCTCTATAGAGGGGATGGTGTTGGGACTCTAGTTCGGCTTAGGAGTCCCTGCTCTAACTCCATATATAGCTATATCCATATATGTCAGTGCTTGGGGATCCCCCTTCTGTATTTAAATATAATTTCTGAAACGTTTCTGCCGGTATTTGAATACGTTGTACATTAGAGGCCGGGATTTCTGCCGGGATTCAACCTCTCAACCTTGTACATTAAAGGCAAGGACATTGACAACCACACTATAGAGATACATTAACCTGCAGAGAGAGAGACACTAACCTGCACAGAAATATAAAAATAAGTCTTCTGCTGAATAGGAATACTCACTACATCAGAAACTACTATGAGGTTTTTCTGACACAGTTTAGCATTCAGCTTTATAGCTGAGTGGATAAGGTCCTTGCCTCTAATATACAAGAGGTTGGGAGTTCAAATCCCGGCAGAAACTTTACAGAAATAGATGATAAATTACATTTAATACACTGACTGACTCCAGCATCACGCTTGAGCACATGCAGTGTTTGGCCGAGCATGCTTGCCCAACACTACTCCCTAGGCAAAACAAACCATTATAACTAATGAAACGTATTTTGAAATATATTTATTTTAGTAATATATTTATTTTATTTTAGTATTTTCAGTACTGTTAAGTACTGTAACATCACTTTTGGATGCTTGCACTGCATGCTGCAGTGCAAGCATCCAAAAGTGATGTTACAGTACTAGAACAATGCTAATGATAATCTGTTGACACAAGTTTGTTGCTTTATTAGATTTAATTTATAACATTACTTTTATTTTATATTTGCCACCATTTTGTACCTTCATCAGGTCCTCATCAGATCCATCATAGTTACAGTTGTGTTCAAAATTATTCAACCCCCACTGAAATTGAGTGTTTTGGCCAGTTTGACATTGATTTTGATCATTTCAGTCATCTTGTTTACAATTAAATCAAAGAGGCACTTGTAAGTCAGACAAATATAACATAACATTTATAATGAAATAACCACAAATGTCTTTTCTGTGCTTACATCATTATCAGTTTTATTCAACCCCCAAGTGACATTCAATCTTAGTACTTAGTACAACATCCTTTTCCAGTTATAACAGCTTTTAAACGTGAAGCATAGCTTGACACAAGTGTCTTGCAGCGATCTACGGGTATCTTCGCCCATTCTTCATGGGCAAAAGCCTCCAGTTCAGTAACATTCTTAGGCTTGCGCGCTGCAACTGCTTTCTTTAAGTCCCACCAGAGGTTCTCAATCGGATTTAAGTCTGGTGACTGCGATGGCCACTTCAAAATGTTCCAGCCTTTAATCTGCAACCATGCTCTAGTGGACTTGGAGGTATGCTTGGGATCATTGTCCTGTTGAAAGGTCCAACGTCTCCCAAGCCTCAGGTTTGTGACGGACTGCATCACATTTTCATCCAATATCTCCTGGTACTGAAGAGAATTCATGGTACCTTGCACACGCTGAAGCTTCCCTGTACCTGTAGAAGCAAAACAACCCCAAAGCATGATTGACCCCCCACCATGCTTCACAGTAGGCAAGGTGTTCTTTTCTTCATAGGCCTTGTTCTTCCTCCTCCAAACATAGCGTTGATCCATGGGCCCAAACAGTTCTAATTTTGTTTCATCAGTCCACAGAACACTATCCCAAAACTTTTGTGGTTTGTCCACATGACTTTTGGCATACTGCAGTCGACTCTTCTTATTCTTTGGAGACAGCAAGGGAGTTCTGGAATGGAGGCCTTCATTACGCAGTGTGCGCCTTATTGTCTGAGCTGAAACTTCAGTACCCACATCTGACAAATCTTTTTTCAGTTCCTCAGCAGTCACACAGGGACTTTTCTCCACTTTGCGCTTCAGGTAGTGCACAGCAGTCGAAGTCAGCATCTTCTTTCTGCCACGACCAGGTAGCGTTTCAACAGTGCCCCTTTGCCTTGAATTTGCGAATAATGCTTCCTATGGTGTCTCTTGGTATGTTTAACATGTTTGCAATCTTCTTATAGCCATTGCCCTTCCTGTGAAGAGAAATCACCTCTTCTCTTGTCTTCCTGGACCATTCTCTTGACTTCACCATGTTTGTAAACACACCAGTAAATGTCTAGAAAGAGCTGAGTATCACAGTCCTTTTAAATCTGCCTAATT
>NC_053394.1:261851206-261881570 GCF_905171765.1 Bufo bufo
AGACATTTAGCCCCTCACATGTTGTGGTCAAATGTGACTATGACTTTTTTTTTTTATTGAATAAATTTTTATTTTTCCTTCAAAAAGAACATACAAATTTAGCATACATGATATTACAAAAAATTCTGATACAAAAGATACACAATTTAGATGCATTTTTCTATCGTGAATGCCAAACAAAAACGCAGTTAATCCTGATTCCCCCCTCCCTCTTCCTCTCTCATTATCGCTGTCTGGGGAACATATCCAGTGCAACCCTAGATCTTACGACCATGTGAGCCAAGTTCTATCCCATCTAATTTTCAGGCTTTTATTCTGAATAGCAATTTTTTCATATTTCCTCACTTTATCCACCAGGTGGTGCCAATCAGATATCAGCAAGTGTTTTTTTGAACCCCAATTCCTAGCAATTATTACCCTGGCACACATAAGTGACTTCATCCAGAGCAGGTTTTCCCGTCCCTGATCATCATATACGGAGGTGCCTAGAACCTCAATGGTTATCTCTATATCCGTATCACATGAGGAGCATCTACGAAGCTGAGAAAAAACATTACTCCAAAAGTCCTGGACTAGAGGGCATACCCACACCAGGTGTATAAAATCTGCACCCTGGGCCTGACACCTACGGCATCCGTCTGAGACGTCCTTATAAAACCGAGAGAGAGAGATGGGTGTGTAGTATAAGCGGTGTAGAATCCTAAACTGAATTAACCTGTGATTCCCAGATATAGAAATTTTTCGAACATTCCCATAAATTAGTTCCCATTTTAGTGTTTTGTTATTACAAATATCTTGACCCCATTTCATCTCACTTCTAAATGTATTCAGTTTCGCCATTTCCGCTCTCCATTTACTGTAGATTAGTGAAATGGAGATAGTGTTCTTCTGATATAAGTTAAAACACCAATCTATAAATTTGTGTGACTTAACCGAAAAGACCTCTTTATCTTTAGTGCGCATATATGCGTGCTTAACCTGGAAGTATTTATACCTATCCAATATTTCAATATCTCTGTGCCCAAATATATCCACTAAGGTCCTAATTTCCCCATTGTGTATCAATTGCTCAACCCTAGTTATTCCCTTTCTTTCCCAAAATTCAGTATCCTCCATCTTATTAAATTCTTTGAAGTGGACATTATACCACAAAGGGGTAAATTTAAATATGTGCATAATTCCTAAGGTATCTTTAAGTGATTTCCATATAAGTTGAATAGAGTGCAATATACTAAATTTTTTTCCCATCTCTCCCTTATACCCAGCTTCTAAGATGCTAAAAATGTCCTGCTGGGGCCCCCTATAATTTCCAAGAAGTTTGTAGAATGTATAAAAAGGTGCAGCGATGTACCACTGTACCTGCGAGGCTAGAAAGTAGCCCCGCAGGCAAGGGAGGGACAAACCACCACCCTCTTCTGCTAACCACAGATAATTCTGTTTAATACGTACTCTTTTCCTGCCCCAAATTAGTTTGTTGAACAATCTCTCTAGAGATTTAAAGTGTACGTCTTCAATCCAAATTGGGCAGAGAATCAATTGGTATAATATCTGTGGAAGGAGAACCATTTTAATCAAAGCAATTCTATCCGCCTGCCCCAGTGTCAACTTTTGCCATACAAATATTTTATTTTTTATTTTTTCTATCAATGGGATAATATTCAATTTGGTATACTCCTTCACCATAAAGCTGATCCGAACCCCCAGGTATTCCAATTAATCTGTTGACCTTAGGCATCTGACCTCCCCAACACTTACTGGGGGTGTTTTATTTAGTGGGAGCAGAGCTGACTTCTGCCAGTTCACTTCATATCCCGAAAAGACGCCAATCTCATTTATTATCTGCATCACATAGGGCAAGGCTAGATATCCATCCATTAAATGAATAAGGACATCGTCGGCATACAAGCTAATTTTGTCCTGTAGACCCAGAAAAATCGCAAATAACAGAGGGGATAAGGGGCAACCCTGTCTAGTACCCCGTTGTAATTCAAAGGGGGCCGTCAGAGAGCCACTCACATTTATCCTTGCCCTAGGCGATTCATACAATAGTTTTGCCCATTTAATAAAATTCGGACCGAAATTCATCCTATACATTGTTTCCCATAAGAACTCCCACTCCACCCTGTCAAACGCCTTAGCTGCATCTAAAGACAGGATGGAGCGGTTCTCTCCCTCTCCCAGGTGGATATTCATTAAAGTTCTTCGTCTATTAGTATGAGCTGAACGCTTTGGTATAAAGCCTGTTTGATCAGTATGGATTATCTTAGCTATTACCCTCTTAAGTCTATTAGCAAGTGCTTTAACACCGATTTTATAATCAGTGTTAAGTAAGGAGATGGGTCGGTATGATCCCATCTCCAATTCACTTTTCCCTTTTTTTAAGACCAGTGTGATAATAGCTTCCATCATTGACGCGGGTAGGTGGCCCTCATTCCACGACACATTTAACACCTGCAGCAAGTGGGGTAACAGCACCTCACTATACCGCTGGTATAATTCAAAAGGAAGGCCATCTGCCCCTGGAGAGGAGTTACTTCTAGTTGTTTTCAATGCTTCTTCCAACTCCAACAATTGGAGAGGGGTCTCCAGCATCAGTCGATCCTCCTGGGAGAGGGAGGGGAGATTAATCCCCTCTAAGAATATCCCATTGTCAATATCTCGGTCCTTAAGCTCTGATCTGTATAATGTGGCAAAATAACTAAGAAATTCATGTTCAATATCCGCCCTGTCTGTACATATGTTTCCCTTACACGATCTAATACTTTTAATTATAGTACAAACCGGATTCCAAAAAAGTTGGGACACTATACAAATCGTGAATAAAAACTGAATGCAATGATGTGGAGGTGCCAACTTCTAATATTTTATTCAGAATAGAACATAAATCACGGAACAAAAGTTTAAACTGAGAAAATGTACCATTTTAAGGGGAAAATATGTTGAATCAGAATTTCATGGTGTCAACAAATCCCCAAAAAGTTGGGACAAGGCCATTTCACCACAGTGTGCCATCTCCCCTTCTTCTTACAACATTCAACAGACGTCTGGGGACCGAGGAGACCAGTTTCTCAAGTTTAGAAATAGGAATGATCTCCCATTCTTGTCTAATACAGGCTTCTAACTGTTCAATCGTCTTGGGCCTTCTTTGTTGCACCTTCCTCTGTATGATGCGCCAAATGTTCTCTATAGGTGAAAGATCTGGACTGCACACTGGCCATTTCAGTACCCGGATCCTTCTCCTACGCAGCCATGATGTTGTGATTGATGCAGAATGTGGTCTGGCATTATCTTGTTGAAAAATGCAGGAGCATATGTTGTTCTAGAACCTGAATATATTTTTCTGCATTGATGGTGCCTTTCCAGACATGCAAGCTGCCCATGCCACACGCACTCATGCAACCCCATACCATCAGAGATGCAGGCTTCTGAACTGAGCGTTGATAACAACTTGGGTTGTCCTTGTCCTCTTTGGTCCGGATGACATGGCATCCCAGATTTCCAAAAAGAACTTTGAATCGTGACTCGTCTGACCACAGAAGAGTCTTCCATTTTGCCACACTCCATTTTAAATGATCCCTGGCCCAGTGAAAACGCCTGAGCTTGTGGATCTTGATTAAAAATGGCTTCTTCTTTGCACTGTAGAGTTTCAGCTGGCAACGGCGGATGGCACGGTGGATTGTGTTCACTGACAATGGTTTCTGGAAGTATTCCTGAGCCCATTCTGTGATTTCCTTTACAGTAGCATTCCTGTTTGTGGTGCAGTGTCGTTTAAGGGCCCGGAGATCACGGGCATCCAGTATGGTTTTACGGCCTTGACCCTTACACACAGAGATTGTTCCAGATTCTCTGAATCTTCGGATGATGTTATGCACAGTTGATGATGATAGATGCAAAGTCTTTGTAATTTTTCACTGGGTAACACCTTTCTGATATTGCTCCACTATCTTTCTGCGCAACATTGTGGGAATTGGTGATCCTAAACCCATCTTGGCTTCTGAGAGACACTGCCACTCTGAGAAGCTCTTTTTATACCTAATCATGTTGCCAATTGACCTAATTAGTGTTAATTGGTCTTCCAGCTCTTCGTTATGCTCAAATTTACTTTTTCCAGCCTCTTATTGCTACTTGTCCCAACTTTTTTGGGATTTGTTGACACCGTGAAATTTTGAATTAACGTATTTTTCCTTTAAAATGATACATTTACTCGGATTAAACGTTTGATCTGTCATCTACGTTCTATTACAAATAAAATATTGACATTTGCCATCTCCACATCATTGCATTCAGTTTTTATTTACAATTAGTGTTTAGTGTCCCAACTTTTTTGGAATCCGGTTTGTAGTAGTTTGCTGATTTTTAATCAGGGAAGCTAATAATCTCCCTGGTTTACCTGCCTCACAAAACTGTTTTTGCCCTGCAAAAAAAATTCTTCTGTTGACATTTATCTTGAAGGTGGTGGTTATGTTCCTCCCTTGTCCTAAGCAGAGACTGCCGCACATCTGCACCTTGATCTATGGCTAACTTCCCCTGTAGAGTGTGTATCCGCTGTTCCAGATCATTCTCCCTTCTAATATACAAAGCTTTAAGTTTCTGGATTCTAGAATAGAGAATGCCTCGAATGAAGGCTTTTAGGGCATCCCAGACATAATGGTCATAAGCAGCACCAACATTAAGCGTTCAAAATTCTTACAGATCTCTCCCCAATGCCCCCCGGTCCTGAAGTATGTTAAGCCAATGGGGATTCAATATGAAGGTACTGTAACATCCCAGAGTATGTCACAAACTCTTTCTCCCTGCTACAACATTTCAGGTGCATATGTATTGCCATCTTGTGTAATCTAACAATGTATTTTCCATTATGTGTATTTTCCAAGCCTGTTATATACATATTTGCTGTAATTCTAAATGTACACCAGCAGGTGGCAGCAATGTGTTTAGTTCAGTTTAGCATAACTAGACTGGAATAGTTCATTCCAGTGTTTAGCTACCCCTCTTCTAGGAGCAGAAGTGGGCTGGTCCAACGCCCTGCAGCAAGGGAGGGAAGAAACCAGTTAGATCCAGTGTGTACCAGCCCCCCTCTTGGGGAAGGCTGTGTCGGTAGGAGCTCCCAGTTACAGGGATCCCAACCAAGGATCCAGCCTCGGTTGAGGCCCAAAGATCCTCTTCCCAGCCTGAGTCATCTACCTCAGTGCTGGTTGACAAGCAAGCAGCCACCTCCAGATCTACAGATCTCCAGGAAGAAGCATTCCCTGTGAGCCAAGCTGTGAGTACATATCCAGAGACCAGGAGAAGCCAAATTCCTCCTCAGCTAGTCAGGCCCATATCAAGCAGAAGACAGACAGAGCAGAAGATAAATACCTGCCAGATTCTCCAGGCATATAGTATAGGAGCAGAAGAGGCATTAACCCCTGCCATACATTGCCAATACCTACTGGGACCTAAAGACTATTGCTGTATCTTGTATGGATTCAAAGCTGCATTAAGTAAAGACAAGTTGGATTATATCACCAGTCTGGATCTCATTTACTATTACCCAAGTTCCTCAGTTGCTCCGACTGACAACACTCATTTTATTGCATGTGAGCCAGGATCCAGGAGTGCAGCCGTACCCAGGTAGGAGACACCATTGACACTACCATACCTACTACATAGAGACATTATCCCCCTCTGCCATTCCTCACCTGGTACGCGAGTTATTACATCTTAAAGGGCCCTGCGACTATAACCTGCGCACATTGCAATTGGCGTCACGAACTAAAAATCATTAATTTTGCGCCAGTGTGCATTAGTCTCAATCCGGCTTACTGCATATTTTGGCGTCACTGGGAACAGGATCGGATTGAATTGTGTGCCATCCCTGTCCAACAGAACCGGATCCAATTCTGTGTTAAAACGGATCCCATCGCATATTTCACAGTATTACAAGAGCTGCAGTTTGTACAAAACCCTGAAAATTGACTTTATTGCCTTGTTGCTGTGCAAGAAAGCACCATGCGGTGCCCACGAGTACTCAAAAGGTTAATTTGCCGTATTCGCAAGATGGCGCCGCCTCTCCATGCTTGTCGGAGGCGGGAAAAGACAAGAACGCCCTCTCAAGAGCGCGAAGATGTCGAATACGCCCCCTGGAAGCGGGAAAACGAAAGACTGCCCACCATGAACTTTGTATAGTGAACCAAGGGAGTGCAGACTCCTCCCTCTGGGCTCCACCCTCACCTCCTGCATGCACCATGATGGAAAAGAAGATGGCCGCCAACCCAGAAACAAAGATGGCCGCCAATGCTGAGCCTGCTCCCGCGGAGGATGCCGCTGATACAGTCGCCCAGGCTTTGGACCAGCCTGCACCGCAGACGGTGATTGGACCCCGCGATGAACGCCAAGAGGCACCGGAACCGGCCGCGACATCAGGTAGGAGCAGACCTGCTCCCTGAGGCCCAGGCCCGGTTCGTACCTGCCCCTGCACCGCTCCCTGAGAGTCCCGATACTCCAAACAGGCCTAGGCCTGCTCCACCAAGGACACTTACTGGTGCGGCGGAGGCGGCCAGAACTTCCACTCCGCCGCCCAGTGCTGCTACTACTGCCAGAGCGGGACATCTCAATCCTGAGGTCCCCATAGTGAGCCCTGAAATCCCTGTGGCTCCAACTCTACAGGTGGGGCAAATAAATAACTCTGTCCTGACTTTCAATCCCAGAGTGCAACCCTACATTCTGCCCTGGAAGCTGCCACAGGCACTCTCAGTTTGCCTACCTTCAGCCGGAGGTTTTGTCCACCTCTGCACCGGCAAGGGATCCCGGCTTGCAGCATGTCACAGCTGCATTCACCAGGCTGACTTGTCAGCCAATTCCAAAAGACACCACAAGAGGTCAGTGGTGCACCATTACAGCTGCTGAGAGCACCCAGGTTAAGAAAGAACTTTTGTCTCCTCAAATATGGGACCCAGGAGGATGTTTTCCAGACTTTCCTGTGAGGAAAACTACCCATTATAGCAATTAACCACTACCTTGTTTGGATTACTAGTGACTTATGGACTTTTTGCTACTGTCCACAGTCAAGCATCTCAAGTAAAAGGACTCAAGTCATATTTGAGTGTATTATTGCATTGATATTTGCATAATGTTTTTGCACTAATTTTTCAGGTTTACATTTTATGTAATGTTTAAGATAACATGCCCATTGTGTGTATTCTCTCCTAGGTGCCGCAATGTGAACTTTATGCACTGTTTATGATGATTGCACTTAACCATTGCACTTAACAAAAATGTAGCAACTTACTTAAAGTGTGCATTTTTTACAGCTCTTGTTCTCTCCCCCTTTATACGGACTGTCTACATACGGACGTTGAATACTAATGGCCTACACCCGGTGATATATACCCATAGGTACCCAGGTTAGGACTAAATGGTAAGTCCTGGCAGATCCAGTAGTTACACAGGTACCCCTGCTGCTTCGGGAATCGTTAGAAGCCCTAGGCTGCTCCTTCCCGCTTGTTAAATGTTCAGGATTTTTCCCATCCTGAGGTGTCTCATTTCCAGGAGATCTATGGGACCGTACTGCCCTCCTCCTGTGACTTGCCAGAAGTATACGGAGACGATAAATACCTCCCCTTCTGAGCCTTTTGCCTAAGGTAAGGCGCCTCAAGCCTTAGAGACATACTTTAGCTTTCTCTTAGTCATCATAGTGATCGTGCTACAAGCCAAATTTCTTCAGGCAATGTATTTTCCATTATGTGTATTTTCCAAGCCTGTTATATACATATTTGCTGTAATTCCAAATGTACACCAGCAGGTGGCAGCAATGTGTTTAGTTCAGTTTAGCATAACTAGACTGGAATAGTTCATTCCAGTGTTTAGCTACCCCTCTTCTAGGAGCAGAAGTGGGCTGGTCCAACGCCCTGCAGCAAGGGAGGGAAGAAACCAGTTAGATCCAGTGTGTACCAGCCCCCCTCTTGGGGATGGCTGTGTCGGTAGATGCTCCCAGTTACAGGGATTCCAACCAATGATCCAGCCTCGGTTGAGGCCCAAAGATCCTCTTCCCAGCCTGAGTCATCTACCTCAGTGCTGGTTGACAAGCAAGCAGCCACCTCCAGATCTACAGATCTCCAGGAAGAAGCATTCCCTGTGAGCCAAGCTGTGAGTACATATCCAGAGACCAGGAGAAGCCAAATTCCTCCTCAGCTAGTCAGGCCCATATCAAGCAGAAGACAGACAGAGCAGAAGATAAATACCTGCCAGATTCTCCAGGCATATAGTATAGGAGCAGAAGAGGCATTAACCCCTGCCATACATTGCCAATACCTCCTGGGACCTAAAGACTATTGCTGTATCTTGTATGGATTCAAAGCTGCATTAAGTAAATACAAGTTGGATTATATCACCAGTCTGGATCTCATTTACTATTACCCAAGTTCCTCAGTTGCTCTTACTGACAACAATCATTTTATTGCATGTGAGCCAGGATCCAGGAGTGCAGCCGTACCCAGGTAGGAGACACCTTTGACACTACCATACCTACTACATAGAGACATTATCCCCCTCTGGTATTCCTCACCTGGTACGTGAGTTATTACATCTTAAAGGGCCCTGCTACTATAACCTGCGCACATTGCAATTGGCGTCACGAACTAAAAACCATTAATTTTGCGCCAGTGTGCATTAGTCCCATTCCGACTTACTGCAGTACGAGCTCTCCCGACAGCCTCCAGATTTTTTACTACCAGAAGAACTGGGGAGTGATCTGAAATTGTATGTGATTCATACTTCATACGGACAATCCTGTTGATAAAATTAGCCATTGTGAAAGGTAGGTCTATCCTGGATA
This sequence comes from Bufo bufo, assembly GCF_905171765.1. Lineage (NCBI taxonomy): Eukaryota > Metazoa > Chordata > Amphibia > Anura > Bufonidae > Bufo > Bufo bufo. The sequence continues at coordinate 261,860,022 of NC_053394.1, forward strand.
AGGCAGTACACGAGCGGCTAAAGCAGGAGTATACTCTTGCCTCTCCAAACAGGTGCCACCAGATGTCTATGTGACTATGACATTTACTTCCAGATTCTGCAGAGACTATCTCTTCTGGTCTCTAGCGGCACCAAGCACAGCCTCCGTCTGCTCACTTCCTGCTCCTCCAGGCACCTCCTCCCCTTACACAGGGAGAGTGTGATGCAATAAGTAATTTGCTAATTGCAGTGTCAAACTTGCATAATCAGTCTGCTATCACACTTGTAAGGGACCAAAGCAAGCCATAAATTTGCTATTTACTAACTTTGCAAACTAAATATGTTATGGTATTTCTCTGATAGGCAGCTCCATTGTAGACTTTTAGATCTTATCCTATGCTGCCATCTACTGACCAAAGTGAGATGTTGCAGTAATTATGCAATTCACAACATAGCAGAGTAATACATTTGAGATCCCTTGCCTCACATCCTTACAGAGACACACAGCCAGGAGTAAGTAGGTTCCTCTGACACCACACTTAGCTACTCAGGAACCTACCTGTCCGAAAACAACTAGCAGAGTAAAGCTTCATAGAGGCAGTGGCAGGCAGTCAGCATAGAAACATAGAATGTGTTGGCAGATAAGAACCATTTGGCCCATCTAGTCTGCCCAATATACTGAATACTATGAATAGCCCCTGGCCCTATCTTATATGACGGATGGCCTTATGCCTTATCCCATGCATGCTTAAACTCCTTCACTGTATTTGCCGCCACCACTTCTGCAGGAAGGCTATTCCATGCATCCACTACTCTCTCCGTAAAGTAATACTTCCTCTTATTACTTTTTAATTTTTGCCCCTCTAATTTAAAACGATGTCCTCTTGTAGCAGTTTTTCTTCTTTTAAATATTCTCTCCTCTTTTACCGTGTTAATTCCCTTTATGTATTTAAAAGTTTCTATCATATCCCCTCTGTCTCGTCTTTCTTCCAAGCTATACATGTTAAGGTCCTTTAACCTTTCCTGGTAAGTTTTATCCTGCAATCCATGTACTAGTTTAGTAGCTCTTCTCTGAAATCTCTCCAAAGTATTGATATCCTTCTGGAGATATGGACTCCAGTAGTGCTCACAATACTCCAAATGAGGTCTCACTAGTGCTCTGTAGAGCTTCATGAGCACCTCCCTCTTTCTACTGTTAATGCCTCTCCCTATACACCCAAGCATTCTGCTAGCATTTCCTGCTGCTCTATGACATTGTCTGGCAACCTTTAAGTCTTCTGAAATAATGACCCCTAAATCCCTTTCCTCAGATACTGAGGTTAGAACTTTATCACTGATTTTATATTCTGCTCCTGGGTTTTTACGCCCCAGGTGCATTATCTTGCACTTATCAACATTAAATTTTAGTTGCCATATTTCTGACCATTCCTCTAGTTTTCCTAAATCCTTTTCCATTTGGTGTATCCCTCCAGGAACATCAACCCTGTTACAAATCTTTGTGTCATCAGCAAAAAGACACACCTTACCATCGAGGCCTTCTGCAATTTCGCTGATAAAGATATTAAACAATATGGGTCCCAGAACAGATCCCTGAGGTCCCCTACTGGTAACAAGACCTTGGTCTAAATATACTTCATTGACTATAACCCTCTGTTGTCTGTCCCTCAGCCACAGCCTAATAGTGTTGAGCGCGAATATTCGAATTGTGAATTTTTTTTAGCGAATATCGGCACTTTGCTAATTCGTGAATATTTTGAATATGGTGCTATAAATTCGCTATTTCGAATATTCGTTTTTTTATTTTTTTATTGTTATTTTTTTTTCTTTCCCACTTCCCAAAAGTAGTTCTTACCTGTCCTTAGGATTCCTGGCTTCCTGGCTGCTCCAGTCAGTGCCCGTTGGCGCTTCTGCCGACTTCCGTGCTCATGGAGCGTCACCATCACCATGGGAACGCCTCCATACTAGAATGTACTGTCGGATTTGAGAATTACGTTGAAATCACAATGAGATTAATATAACTTGAAGTAATCGCATTGCGATTTCAACTTAGCACTGCTATATTCCATATTCGTTAATTCTAGCTGCTGATTCTGTGCTGATGACACAAAGATATGTAACAGGGTTGATGTTCCTGGAGGGAAACGCCAAATGCAAAAGGATTTAGGAAAACTAGAAGAATGGTCAGAACTCTGGAAACTGAAATTTAATGTGGATAAGTGCAAGATAATGCACCTGGGGCGTAAAAACCCAAGGGCAGAATATAGAATATTTGACACAGTCCTGACCTCAGTATCTGAGGAAAGGGATTTAGGAGTAATTATTTCAGAAGACTTAAAGGTGGGAAGACAATGTAATAGAGCAGCACGAAATGCCAGCAGAATGCTTGGATGTATAGGGAGAGGTATAAGCAGTAGAAAGAGTGAAGTGCTTATGCCGCTGTACAGAACACTGGTGAGACCTCACTTGGAGTATTGTGCGCAGTACTGGAGGCCATATCTCCAGAAGGATATAGATACTCTAGAGAGAGTTCAGAGAAGAGCTACTAAACTAGTACATGGATTGCAGGATAAAACTTACCAGGAAAGGTTAAAGGACCTTAATATGTATAGCTTGGAAGAAAGAAGAGACAGAGGGGATATGATAGAAACTTTTAAATACATAAAGGGAATCAACTCGGTAAAGGAAGAGAGCATATTTAAAAGAAGAAAAACTACCACAAGAGGACACAGTTTTAAATTAGAGGGGCAAAGGTTTAAAAGTAATATAAGGAAGTATTACTTTACTGAGAGAGTAGTGGATGCATGGAATAGCCTTCCTGCAGAAGTGGTAGCTGCAAATACAGTGAAGGGGTTTAAGCATGCATGGGATAGGCATAAGGCCATCCTTCATATAAGATAGGGCCGGGGGCTATCCATAGTATTCAGTATATTGGGCAGACTAGATGGGCCAAATGGTTCTTATCTGCCGACACATTCTATGTTTCTATGTTTCTAATTAACGAAGTTAACGAACGAATATGGAATATAGCAGTGCTAAGTTGAAATCGCAATGCGATTAATATAACTTGAAGTAATCGTATTACGATTTCAACTTAGACCTGGTTTACTATGGTTGGCTTGGTAGAATTAGCGAAGATGACAAATATGACGAATGTATTCGTCAAATTCCTCAAAACGAAGTTAACAAAATATTCACCATCTTCTTTTTAGCTCCATATTCGTCAACTTCGCTAATTCTACCAATCAAATAGGAAAGTTGACTAGAGACAGCTAAGTTTTTAATTCGCTATGCGATTATATTACTTTGCTTTTTTTTAAAATAAATATTATTAGTATTATAAATTATTATTAGTATTATAAATTATTCTATTTATTTTTAAAAAAAGCAAAGTAATATTATCGCATAGCGAATTAAAAACTTAGCTGTCTCTAGTCAACTTTCCTATTTGATTGCTAGAATTAGCGAAGTTGACGAATATGGAGCTAAAACGAAGATGTAGAATATTTAGTTATCTTTGTTTTGAGGAATATGACGAATACATTCGTCATATTCGTCAGCTCGCTAATTCTAGATATCAAACCAATAGGACAGTTGCATTAAGTTAAAATAGCAATACGCGATTATTTAAATCGCATCTTAAATCGCGATAACTAGAATAATGACGAATATTCGATTTCGCCGAATATGAGACGTCGAAATCGAATATGGCACCTCCCGCTCAACACTACTGCCTAATCCATTCAACAATAGGGAGTCCAAGCTTAAAGACTGCAGTTTATTGGTAAGCCTTCTATGTGGGACAGTATCAAAAGCCTTACTAAAGTCTAGATAAGCGATGTCTACTGCACCTCCACCATTTATTATTTTAGTCACCCAATCAAAAAAATCAATAAGATTAGTTTGACATGATCTCCCTGAAGAAAACCCATGCTGTTTTTCATCTTTCAATCCATGGGATTTTAGATGTTCCACAATCATATCCTTAAGTATGGTTTCCATTAATTTCCCCACTATTGATGTCAGGCTTACTGGCCTATAGTTGCCCAATTCCTCCCTACTACCATTCTTGTGAATGGGCACAACATTTGCTAATTTCCTATCTTTTGGGACAACTCCTGTTACCAGTGATTGGTTAAATAAATCTGTTAATAGTTTTGCTAGTACACAACTAAGCTCTTTTAATAGTTTTGGGTGTATCCCATCAGGCCCCTGTGACTTATTAGTAATAATTTTAGACAGCTGACTTAGAACCTCTTCCTCTGTTAAGACACATGCATCAAAAGATTAATTTGTCTTCCTCCCTAACTGAGGTCCTTTTCCTTCATTTGTAAAAACCGAACAACCAGTAATCAGTGTTGGCCAAAATGCGTATAAGGCGATGGTCACGGTTTAGGCAGCATAACATAAAGTCAACCATGTGTGCCAGAGTCCCAACAGACAAGACTTTGCTGTCCTTATCAGGAGGATGACTCAATCTCCTCATCCTCTTCCTCCTCTTCGGCCCATCCACGCTGAACAGATAGAATAAACCTGCTATGAGAGGCATGCTCAACCTGCGACCCTCCAGCTGTTGTAAAAACTACAACTCCCACAATGCCCTGCTGTAGGCTGTTCGGGCAGGCTGGGAGTTGGAGTTTTGCAACAGCTGGAGGGCCGCAGGTTGAGCATGCCTGTGCTATGGGTACTACCCTCTGTAGCAGAGGCAACCGTCTCCTGCTCCTCCTCCTCATCATCATCCAATTTGCGCTGAGAAGACGAACTGAGGGTGGTCTAGTTATCACCCTGTCTACTTCCCCCATTTCACCTCTTCCACATGCAAAGCATTTGCCTTCATTGTGAGCAGTGAGCGTTTCAGTAGACACAGTGTCGGGATTCGAACCCGTGACCAGCCACATCCCAGGCGGTAGCCCTGCTTACTAGGCTACCGTCCTCTCTGGACATTACTCCCTGAAACCTATTATGTAACCTCAGTCTTGCCAAGCCTTGCTCATCACCCTTGATTCCCCACACCTGGTACTTCCCTATATAAGTCCAGCCCCTTGCACTCTAGCTTGCTGATTATTGAGCTCCTGAGCCTTGATCAAGCTTCTCCTCATCTGCTGCTCTTGCTACAACTGGAAGTCCACTGCTGACCAGGAATTGCCTACCGACTACTCTTCTGCTTGTCCCTACCTACTGAACTGCTACCACCGTTGCCATCCGGATTGTCTGACCACGCTTACTGCCGCCTGCCCTGACCCACCGCCTGCCTACCGACTACGCCTCTGCCAGACTTCCTGCACCTACTACCTGCCTGCGGTCCTTGCCACTGGGCTCCACTCCTACCTCCAGCCAGCGGTCCTCTGACTCAGGTGAGCCTGTAGGACTGTTACAGAATAATCAGCCACACTATGGAGTCCGCAATGGCCACTCTGCGTAAGCAGGTCTCCGAACTTCAAGAATTTGGTACTACATATCAGGAGAAATTTGCCCAGCTCCAAGGCGTAGTCCAAAGCCAACAGAGGGAGATTATTGAACTACAGAGGCAACTCCTGGACGTCCGCGGCGCGCCCGCAGACACCCGCATGCCACTCCCATCAAGATTCAGCGGCGACAGACGCCAGTATCGGGGGTTTCTAAACCAATGCCGCATCTATTTTCAGATGTACCCGGCCCCCTTCACCACCGAGAAAAAGAAGGTGCTATTCGTGGTCAATCTCCTGACGGATGAAGCATTAGCATGGGCATCACCATACGTGGAGACTAACAGTCAGCTCCTGGACAACCTAAACAACTTTATCACCGCCATGAGCCAAGTCTTCGATGACCCCAACCGCTGTGCGACAGCCGAGGCGCGACTACATGGTCTGCGGCAAGGGAGACGCTCCGTCGCCGAATACACCGCCGAGTTTCGCCGTTGGGTCACGGACACCACCTGGAACCCAGCGGCACAGAGAAGCCAATTCCGGCGAGGCCTGTCAGAATTAATAAAGGACGAACTCGCCAGAGTTGAGGCCCCGGACGATCTGGATGACTTCATTCAGTTATGCATCCGGATAGATCAAAGACTCTCCGAGAGGAAGAAAGAAAGACTCTGGTCCTCGGACCACAGACCCACTTACTCCTTCTCTTCCACCGCCCAGCGCGACCCCCAGTCAGTAACTGAACCTATGTAGGTCGACGCTCTACGTAGGTCTCTATCCACAGCTGAGAAGGAGAGAAGGCTGGCCGAAAACCTCTGCCTCTACTGTGGGGAGCCGGGTCATTTTGCCATCAAATGTCCTCATAAGATCCGAAAGACTATTGCCGTCACGGAGCTAAAGGAGCAACCACAGACTCCAACCCCGTCAGCAGCCCCTGAAAATAACAACACGGCGGCTCATGGATCCCACTTCATCGTCCCCATCCTCATCGACATTGAGGGGCGACAACTCCCCTGTTCAGCGATGTTAGACTCCGGGGCGGGAGGCAACTTCATGGACCTAACCTTCGCCCGCGAAAAGAACATTCCACTGACAATCAAGGCAGCCCCCGTTGACCTGGAAACCGTCGACGGATCCCCACTCTCCTCGGGGCCGGCCACTCACGAGACCACCGAACTACAACTCCTCATAGAACCTGATCACCGTGAAAAGATCCACTTCTCTCTGATCGCCTCCCCGAAGTTCCCAGTGATCTTGGGCATCCCATGGTTGGCCACCCACAACCCCTCGGTGGACTGGGAAACCCGCTGCATACGATTCCCATCCGAGTTCTGCACGCTAAATTGCTCCCACAAACCCGTCCGCCACCCGAAGACACCACCATCTCAAAACTATCCGTCAAGAATCTGCTACCCCCTCAATACCGCGAGTTCCAGGATGTCTGCGACAAGAAAAACGCAGACAAGCTGCCACCACACCGACCCTATGACTGCCCTATAGAACTGTTGCCCGGGGCCGAAATACCCTTTGGCAGTATCTACTCCCTCTCAGAGCCTGAACTCAAGGCTCTGAAAGAGTACCTGGACGAGGACCTGAGGAAGGGGTTCATCCGGCCCTCCACCTCCCCCGCGGGAACCCCCTTTTTCTTCGTAGAGAAAAAAGACTCCTCCCTGCGTCCCTGCATAGACTACAGAAAGCTTAATGACATAACCGTAAAAAACCGGTACCCGCTCCCACTGATTTCCGAACTCCTTGAGAGACTCCGGGAAGCGAAGATCTTCACCAAACTCGACCTTCGAGGGGCCTACAACCTCGTCCGAATCCGCCCTGGGGACGAATGGAAGACCGCCTTCCGGACACGTTATGGTCATTTAGAGTACCTGGTCATGCCTTTCGGACTCTGCAATGCTCCCGCCACCTTCCAGCACTTCATTAACGACGTCCTCAGGGACATGCTGGATCTGTTTGTAGTCGTTTACCTGGACGACATCTTGATCTTCTCTGAAGACCTCGAGCAGCACCGCGAACACGTCCGCAGGGTACTGCAGAGACTCAGACAGAACTCTCTCTATATCAAGCTAGAGAAATGCGAGTTTGAGCGAACCACCACTCAGTTCCTCGGATACATCATCTCCCCAGAGGGCCTAAGTATGGACCCGGGGAAGGTCCAAGCTGTGATGAACTGGCCCATTCCGAAAAACGAGAAGGAGATACAAAGATTCATTGGCTTTGCCAACTTCTATCGGAAGTTTATCCGGAACTTCTCCAAGGTCATAGCACCAATCACCCAACTCACCAAGAAGGCAGTCCCCTTCTCCTGGACACCCGAGGCCCAGGAGGCCTTCACCAAGTTGAAACTCCTCTTCACTTCTGCCCCAATCCTAATCCACCCGAACCCCGAGCTCCCATTTACAGTCGAAGTGGATGCATCAGACTCTGCGGTGGGGGCAGTTTTGTCACAACGGACAGGGGAGAGGATGCTATTACACCCGTGCGCATATTTCTCCCGCCAGATGTCCCCCTCCGAGAAGAACTATGACATCGGGAACAAAGAACTACTGGCGATCAAGGATGCCTTCTCCGAGTGGAGACACCTGCTGGAGGGAGCCACCAACCCCATAATCGTACTAACTGACCACAAGAACCTCGAGTTCATCCGCAGCGCTAAGAGACTCTCAGCCAGACAGGCCAGATGGAGCCTATTCTTTTCCCGCTTCAACTATCTCATCACCTATCGCCCTGGATCAAAAAACGGCAAGGCTGACACCCTCTCCAGAATGTTTTCCGAGCCCTCACAGAGTAACAAGGGCCAAAATAACATCTTACCCGAGAGAAGGGTCGTAGGGGCCACCTACTCTAAAGAACTCCTGGGCACAATCAAAGAAGGATACGAAAATGACCCCTTCCTCGCCCACCCCACAAGGAATATCAGCCTTACGTTTCATCAGGACCTACAACTATATGTACCAGAAATCGCACGGCTCGAAGTGCTCAAATTCAACCATGACTCCAAGCTGGCCGGCCATTTTGGCATAAGAAAGACCCAGGAGCTTCTCTCCCGCTCCTTCTGGTGGCCAACATACAAGGAGGACATCAAGAGGTACATCTCCTCGTGCGCGGTCTGTGCCCGCAATAAGACTCTTCGTTCCTCCCCCGTGGGTCTGTTACAACCCCTCCCTATTCCCTCCCGCCCCTGGGGCTCGATCTCCATGGACTTTGTGGTAGACCTTCCTCCTTCAAAAGGGATGAACACTATCCTGGTCGTGGTCGACCGTCTCACCAAGATGGCCCATTTCATCCCCTACAAAGACATACCCACCGCCAAACAGACGGCCGATCTAATTCTCAGAGAGGTCTTCAGGCTGCATGGGATCCCGGACGACGTGGTCTCCGACCGAGGCGTACAATTTGCATCAAAGTTCTGGAAGAACTTCTGCCTGGCGCTCGGGGTTAAAGTGAACCTATCCTCCGCTTTCCACCCTCAGTCAAACGGGCAGACTGAGAGAACTAATCAGACCCTAGAGCAGTACCTACGCTGTTTCAGCTCCCACCTGCAGGATGACTGGCTTGACCATCTCCCCACGGCCGAGTTCGCCTACAACAATGCTGAGCATAGCTCAACCAAGCACAGCCCTTTCTTTGCTAACACAGGCTCGCACCCGGTGTTCATTCCCCACCTGCCCGTCGCCTCCACCCTCCCAGCAGTGACCGAACGCCTAACAACCCTACAGGAGGCACAAAAGAACATTATAGACAACCTCCAGCTCGCCCAGAGGCGTTTTAAACAGGGAGCAGACAGACGTCGCAAACCCACCCCGGGCTTCCATGTGGGAGACAAGGTGTGGCTGTCCACCAGGAACCTCAGATTGAAGGTCCCCTCCAAAAAGTTGGCCCAAAGATACATGGGTCCGTTTCGGGTCACCGCACAAATCAACGAGGTCACGTTCCGGCTCGACCTTCCGGACTCCATTAGGGTGCACCCTGTCTTCCATTGCTCACTCCTCAAGCCATACGTGGAGAACACCTTCACAGGCCGCCACTCGCCCCCTCCACCACCCGTGAGGGTACAGGGTGAAGAAGAATACGTTGTCACAAAGATCCTCGACTCCAGGATCCACCGGGGAAGACTACAATACCTAATTGGGTGGGAGGGTTACCCTCCCGAGGATAACTCCTCCTGGGAGCCAGAAGAAAATGTCCACGCCCCCAGACTGGTAAAAGAGTTCCACCACGGCACCCCAGTAAGCCTGCCCCTGCGGTGCCCGGAGGTCACCTTGGAAGGGGGGGAGTACTGTCGGGATTCGAACCCGTGACCAGCCACATCCCAGGCGGTAGCCCTGCTTACTAGGCTACCGTCCTCTCTGGACATTACTCCCTGAAACCTATTATGTAACCTCAGTCTTGCCAAGCCTTGCTCATCACCCTTGATTCCCCACACCTGGTACTTCCCTATATAAGTCCAGCCCCTTGCACTCTAGCTTGCTGATTATTGAGCTCCTGAGCCTTGATCAAGCTTCTCCTCATCTGCTGCTCTTGCTACAACTGGAAGTCCACTGCTGACCAGGAATTGCCTACCGACTACTCTTCTGCTTGTCCCTACCTACTGAACTGCTACCACCGTTGCCATCCGGATTGTCTGACCACGCTTACTGCCGCCTGCCCTGACCCACCGCCTGCCTACCGACTACGCCTCTGCCAGACTTCCTGCACCTACTACCTGCCTGCGGTCCTTGCCACTGGGCTCCACTCCTACCTCCAGCCAGCGGTCCTCTGACTCAGGTGAGCCTGTAGGACTGTTACACACAGTAGTGGGATGGTTACGCTGATAATAGCGGCATCGCCGCTCACCATCTGTGTTGATTCCTCAAAGTTGCGTAAAACCTCACAGAGGTCAGACATCCATGCCCACTCGTCGCTTGTGAAGTGCGGAAGATGACTGGAAATGCGACGACCATGTTGCAGCTGGTATCCCACTACTGCCCTCTGCTGCTCATAAAGCCTGGTCAACATGTGGAACATAGCAATTGCAAGTGCTGCTGCAGCGTTGCCTGACCGGCGGCAGCTGTAGATGACTTACGGAAATGGGCACACACGCGGCGCACCTTCACCAGTAGCTCAGGCAAATTGGGGTAGGTTTTGAGAAACCAGTGAACCACTAAGTTGAACACGTGGGCTAGGCATGGTATGTGTGTGAGCTTGCCAAGTTCCAAAGCTGCCACCAAATTACGGCCATTATCAGACACAACCATGCCTGGTTGCAGGTTGAGTGGTGAGAGCCACAGCTCAGTCTGGTCCCTTATACCCTGCCACAGCTCTGCGGTGGTGTGCTGTTTGTCACCTAAACAAATTAGTTTCAGCACGGCCTGTTGCCTATTCCCCACTGCAGTGCTACACTGCTTCCAGCTACTGACTGACTGGTGCTGCAAGATGAGAATTCAGAAGAGGAAGTGGAGGAGTAGGTGGAAGAGGAGGAGGGGGGTTGCAGCCACTAATGTAGTGGTTGCGGAAATCCTGATGAAAGTAGGGCCCGCAATCCTTGGCGTCTGTTGCACCTGTGCCATCCCAGGGTACGACTCGCTCCCGGCCTCCACAACGTTCACCCAGTGTGCTGTCAGAGACATGTAGCGTCCCTGGCCAAAAGCACTTGTCCATGTGTCAGTCGTTAAGTGGACCTTCCCAATAACTACGTTGGTCAGGGCACGGGTGATGTTACGGAACACATGCTGGTGTAAGGCGGGGACTGCACACTGGGAAAAATAGTGGCGGCTGGGGACTCAGTAACGAGGGACTGCCGCCGCCATCAGGCTGCGGAAAGCCTCAGTGTCCACAAGAATAAATGGCAACATTTCCAGGGCCAGCAATTTGGAAAGGTGCGCATTTAATGCTATGGCCTGTGGGTGGGTGGCTGGGTATTTGCGCTTTCGTTCAAAGGCCTGGGGTATGGACATCTGTACGCTGCACTGGGACACAGAAGTGAATGTGCTAGCTGATGGTGCTTGTGAATGTCCAGGTGTAGGGCGGGAGGCATCCGGGCCTGTGTCTTTGACAGGGGATTGGCCAGCACATAACACAGGGGAAGAGGAGGTAGTGGTGTGACCTGCAGACACTGATTGTGGACCCAGTCGTTTGGCCCACCTATTAGGTTGCTTGTGAGAAACTCTCCTGTTCCGCGGTCCAGGGGTCCTCGTGGGGTTCAGCCCATGGAGAGAGGTCTAGGGCTGCTTAATGGGTCTACTAGGACTCCATCCCAGTGGGCCTCTGGGTCCCCTGCCTCGACCTCAGGGGGTCCCATTGGAGTAGCGGGACAGGTCACACATGCATCTGCGAAGCCTACGGCTCCGATTCCTTTGCGGACGGATGCGGTGGTGCATACGCATGGGCGCCGGAGGGGAAGACCACCGGGTCCCGGAGGCAGATCGACCGGGCTGGTGGCAACACGCCGCGGCCGTTCCTGTCTCAGGTATCGCCTGCAGGTTCTGTTCTGGCGTCGGTGTCGGCGCGGTCCCATATCCGTGCTAGGCCAATCAAGCATCCATGCGCATGCTCGAGAGGTGGTTCGCAAAGGGATACGAGCATACGCGCATCTTATGTGCTACACCGGCCGCTGGCAGGAAAAGCATCAAAGTAGATTAGGGAATAGGCCGCACAAGTCTTAGGGATTAGGATCATCATGTGACCTATGAGGAATCTACACCTGACACTCTGTGATTGGATAGCAGGTACTTAAAAGGTGATCTCCCTGACTGGTCAGTGCCCACTGTTGTTCAGACAATCGGGGTATATGTTGGTGATCGTTTCTCTCCAGCTCACCTGTGTATGACCTCTGCTTTCCTTGACCATTCTCTAGTGACCTCCCTCTGGATACCTTATCTTGGCTGAACAATCTATCTCGTGTATGACCTTGGATCAGACCCTGGGTATTCTCTGATGTCTCATCCCTGGGTACCATGCTTCTCAGACTGATATAACGTGTATGAACTTTGGCCTGGGCACGGACTGCTTCCCTGGTCTCTCCCTGCAGTGGTTCTTATTCGGCTTGATTACTTGTGTATGATCACTGGCTTTTGACTGAATTATCGTTGACGTTGAATAAATCCACTGTCGTTTAAAACAACTGTCTGGTTGCTTGGGATTCTGCACCATTACAGTGCTTTGATGCCATGTTGCAAATCATGCTGGTGGTGGTGAGGTTGCTAGTGTTCACGCCCCTGCTCATTTTGGTACGGCACAGGTTGCAAATGACAATTCTTTTATCTTCTGCACTTTCCTCAAAAAAGCGCCAGAAACCTACCCCTTTGCAAGGGAGATTGCCACAAGGGGGTGCTCAGGGGAACAGTTGCAGGCCCGCCTTCTCCCTTTTGCCTCCGCACTGCCTCTTCCAGCCTGTTGCGGTGCTACGGATCCCTCCCCCTCTGTACTGCTGTTCACCTTCCCAGGTTGTGTCAGTGACTTCATCGTCCACCACCTCTTCTTCCACTTCCTCACTCTGGTTATCCTCCTGACTTGTTGACCTAACAAGAACCATAGTTATTGACAACTGTGTCTCATCCTCATCATGAACCTCGAGACACTAATTGCAGTTGACTTATTGGCAACTGTGTCTCATCATCATCCACCTCAAGAAACACTAATTGCCGTTCCACACTGTCATATTCTTCTGAGTGTGGATGCTCAAGAGTTTGGGAATCAGTGCACAAGATCTCCTCATTAGGGTTGAGCGAACCCGAACTGTAAAGTTCGGGTTCGTACCGAACTTTAGGATTTTTGGACCCCGGACCAAAACCCGAACATTTCAGTAAAAGTTTGGGCTCGGTGTTCGGCAGAGCAATCAATCAACAAGCGGTTAACTGTCTGACCTTAGAATCCATCACAGCCATGCCTACAAATGGCATGGCTGTGATTGGCCAGTGTAGCATGTGACCCAGCCTCTATATAAGCTGGAGTCACGTAGCGCTACACGTCACTCTGCTGTGCTTAGTGTAGGGAGAGGATGCTGCTGGTGATTTCAGGGAGAGAATAGGATTGAATCTTTGCTCAAAATCTGAATCTAACTCAGCGATCTACATACATTGTGACCGGAAAAAAAAACTTTAATAAGTCAGTTAGATGGGCGGCGGTGGCGGCCTTTTATGCAAGCTCAGTGCACTAGCACTGCATCTGAGCTGTTGAGACATTGAAAATCCCAATTTTTTGGGGCAATTTACAACATCTGGTGCATTTGCAGGCTTAGTCAGTGTGCAATTTAACCGCCTCCGGACCACCTAACGCAGGATCGCGTTCCGGAGGCGGCAGCTGAAGGCAGAGTCACGCATATACGCGTCATCTCGCGAGACGCGAGATTTCCTGTGATCGCGCGCACACAGGCGCCCGCGTTTACAGGATCGGAAGGTAAGCGAGTGGATCTCCAGCCTGCCAGCGGCGATCGTTCGCTGGCAGGCTGGAGATGCGATTTTTCTAACCCCTAACAGGTATATTGGATGCTGTTTTGATAACAGCGTCTAATATACCTGCTACCTGGTCCTCTGGTGGTCCCTTTTGCTTGGATCGACCACCAGAGGACACAGGCAGCTCAGTAATAAGTAGCACCAAACACCACTACACTACACCCCCCCGTCACTTATTAACCCCATATTAACCACTGATCACCCCTGATCACCCCATATAGACTCCCTGATCACCCCCCTGTCATTGATCACCCCCCTGTAAGGCTCCATTCAGACGTCCGTATGTTTTTTACGAATCCACGGGTACATGGATCGGATCCGCAAAACACATACGGACGTCTGAATGGAGCCTTACAGGGGGGGAATCAATGACAGGGGGGTGATCACTCCATATAGACTCCCTGATAACCCCCCTGTCATTGATCACCCCCCTGTAAGGCTCCATTCAGACGTCCGTATGTTTTTTACAGATCCACGGATACATGGATCGGATCCGCAAAACACATACGGACATCTGAATGGAGCCTTACAGGGGGGTGATCAATGACAGGGGGGTGATCACCCCATATAGACTCCCTGATCACCGCCCTGTCATTGATCACCCCCCTGTCATTGATCACCCCCCTATAAGGCTCCATTCAGACGTCCGTATGTTTTTTACGGATCAACGGATACATGGATTGGATCTGCAAAACACATACGGACATCTGAATGGAGCCTTACAGGGGGGTGATTAATGACAGGGGGGTGATCACCCCATATAGACTCCCTGATCACCCCCCTCTCATTGATCACCCCCCTGTCATTGATCACCCCCCTGTAAGGCTCCATTCAGACGTCCGTATGTGTTTTGCGGATCTGTAAAACACAGACACCGCGGATACGCAAAACACATACGGATGTCTGAATGGAGCCTTACAGGGGGGTGATCAATGACAGGGGGGTGATAACCCCATATACACTCCCTGATCACCACCCTGTCATTGATCACCCCCCTGTAAGGCTCCATTTAGAAATTTTTTGGGCCCAAGTTAGCGGAAATTGTTTTTTTTTTTTTTTTTTCTTACAAAGTGTCATATTCCACTAACTTGTGTTAAAAAATAAAATCTCACATGAACTCACCATACCCCTCACGGAATCCAAATGCGTAAATTTTTTTAGACACGCTTTAGGGCACCTAAAATGCCAGGGCAGTATAAATACCCCACATGTGACCCCATTTCGGAAAGAAGACACCCCAAGGTATTCCGTGAGGGGCATATTGAGTCTGTGAAAGATTGAAATTTTTGTCCTAAGTTAGAGGAAAGGGAGACTTTGTGAGAAAAAAATAATAATATCAATTTCCGCTAACTTGTGCCAAACAAAAAAAATTCTATGAACTCGCCATGCCCCTCATTGAATACCTTGGGGTGTCTTCTTTCCAAAATGGGGTCACATGTGGGGTATTTATACTGCCCTGGCATTTTAGGGGCCCTAAAGCGTGAGAAGAAGTCTGGGATCCAAATGTCTAAAAATGCCCTCATAAAAGGAATTTGGGCCCCTTTGCGCATCTAGGCTGCAAAAAAGGGTCACACATCTGGTATCTCCGTACTCAGGAGAAGTTGGGCAATGTGTTTTGGGGTGTCATTTTACATATACCCATGCTGGGTGAGATAAATATCTTGGTCAAATGCCAAATTTGTATAAAAAAAATTTGAAAAGTTGTCATTTGCCGAGATATTTCTCTCACCCAGCATGGGTATATGTAAAATGACACACCAAAACACATTGCCCAACTTCTCCTGAGTACGGCGATACCAGATGTTTGACAATTTTTTGCAGCCTAGGTGGGCAAAGGGGCCCACATTCCAAAGAGCACCTTTAGTATTTCACAGGTCATTTTTTACACATTTTGATTTCAAACTACTTACCACACATTAGGGCCCCTAGAATGCCAGGGCAGTATAACTACCCCACAAGTGACCCCATTTTGGAAATAAGACACCCCAAGGTATTTCGTGATGGGCATAGTGAGTTCATGGAAGTTTTTATTTTTTGTCACAAGTTAGTGGAATATGAGACTTTGACTGAAACGTATTGTGAATAGGAATTTTAAAACATAACATTTACTAAATCATTTAAAATAAATACCACTTGGTGAGAAACATGAAGGACAAATACCTCCACTATAGCATAGATAAATAAAGGGTGGATCTTACCCCGTTTGGTGGGTTCCACAGCCTGTGGAGGACGGTTCAGGTAGTAGGTGGACCACCGGAACCTGTGTGACCAAGGTGCTGATGTCTATAGGCAATATGGCACTCCTGTATAACCCTATTATGTCTTTCCTACCTACACACAGATGGGGGGCTAATCGAGCAACTGCCTAGCACACATGGAGCATCCGCCCCGACAGGGACGACTTCATACCGATCCTGTCCCTCAGTATGGGCCTTGTGCTATATTTACCCTAATACAAAACCCTACATGCCATGTTTCGGTCCTAGATTCCAGACCTCCTCAGGGGTTTCATAGACGTATTCAGGGGTAATGAAAGAAGATCGTTTTTTGCCTCCTACTTTCAATCCGGATCTATGGTGTATGGTATCCGAACCTTAGCATGAGAAGTGTCCCAAGCAAGTAAATATAGCACAAGGCCCATACTGAGGGACAGGATCGGTATGGGGTCGCCCCTGTCGGGGCGGGTGCTCCATGTGTGCTAGGCAGTTGCTCGATTAGCCCCCCATCTGTGTGTAGGTAGGAAAGACATAATAGGGATATACAGGAGTGCCATATTGCCTATAGACATCAGCACCTTGGTCACACAGGTTCCGGTGGTCCACCTACTACCTGAACCGTCCTCCACAGGCTGTGGAACCCACCAAACGGGGTAAGATCCACCCTTTATTTATCTATGCTATAGTGGAGGTATTTGTCCTTCATGTTTCTCACCAAGTGGCAATTATTTTAAATGATTTAGTAAATGTTATGTTTTAAAATTCCTATTCACAATACGTTTCAGTTATATTTGGGTGTGAACATATACCGCTAACGCACCCTACTGTGTGTTGGTATAATTAATACCGAATATGAGACTTTGTAAGAAAAAAAAAAAATCATCATTTTCCGCTAACTTGTGACAAAAAATAAAAAAAGTTCTATGAACTCACTATGCCCATCAGCGAATACCTTAGGGTGTCTAATTTCCGAAATGGGGTAATTTGTGGGGTGTTTGTACTGTCTGGCCATTGTAGAACCTCAGGAAACATGACAGGTGCTCAGAAAGTCAGAGCTGCTTCAAAAAGCGGAAATTCACATTTTTGTACCGTAGTTGTACCATGTAGACATAGAAGTGGTATTGTAACGCTGATAACGGCGTCATCGCCACTGGCCATGTTGGTGGAGTACTCGAAACTGCGTAACAGGGCACACAGGTCTCGCATGGAGGCCCAGTCATTGGTGGTGAAGTGGTGCTGTTCCGCAGTGCGACTGACCCGTGCGTGCTGCAGCTGAAACTCCACTATGGCCTGCTGCTGCTTGCACAGTCTGTCCGGCATGTGCAAGGTGGAGTTCTACATGGTGGTCACGTTGCGTATGAGGCGGTGAGCGGGAAGGCCGAAGTTACGCTGTAGCGCAGACAGGCGAGCAGCGGCAGGATGTGAACGCCGGAAGCGCGCACAGACGGCCCGCACTTTATGCAGCAGCTCTGACATGTCGGGGAAGTTGTTAATGAACTTCTGCACCACCAAATTCAGCACATGCGCCAGGCAAGGGATGTGCGCCAAACCGGCTAGTCCCAGAGCTGCAACGAGATTTCGCCCATTATCGCACACCACCAGGCCGGGCTTGAGGCTCACCGGCAGCAACCACTCGTCGGTCTGTTGTTCTATACCCCGCCACAACTCCTGTGCGGTGTGGGGCCTGTCCCCCAAACATATGAGTTTCAGAATGGCCTGCTAACGTTAACCCCGGGCTGTGCTGAAGTTGGTGGTGAAGGTGTGTGGCTGACTGGATGAGCAGGTGGAAGAAGAGAAGAGAGGGAGGAAGCTGAGTAGGAGGAGGAGACAACAGGAGGCGATCCTTGGCGGCGGAAGGACGTGCGCCAAACAGCTCTTCGCCTGGGGCCCAGCCGCTACTACATTTACCCAGTGTGCAGTTAGGGAGATATAGCGTCCCTGCCGTGCTTACTGGTCCACGTATCTGTGGTTAGGTGGACCTTGCCACAGATGGCGTTGCGCAGTGCACACTTGATTTTATCGGATACTTGGTTGTGCAGGGAAGGTACGGCTCTCTTGGAGAAGTAGTGGCGGCTGGGAACAACATACTGTGGGACAGCAAGCGACATGAGCTGTTTGAAGCTGTCTGTGTCCACCAGCCTGAATGACAGCATTTCATAGGCCAGTAGTTTAGAAATGGATCGAGGGTGGCTAGGTGGGAATTTACGCTTTCTCTCAAATGTTTGTGAGATGGAGAGCTGAACGCTGCCATATGACATGGTTGAGATGCTTGGTGACGGAGGTGGTGGTGTTGGTGGTACATCCTCTGTTTGCTGGGCGGCAGGTGCCAACGTTCCTCCAGAGGCGGAGGAAGAGGCGGCGGCAGCAGCAGAAGAGGTAGCAGGGGAGCCTGAGTGAGTTCCTTGTTTTTAAGGTGTTTATTCCACTGCAGTTCATGCTTTGCATGCAGGTGCCTGGTCATGCAGGTTGTGCTAAGGTTCAGAACGTTAATGCCTCGCTTCAGGCTCTGATGGCACAGCGTGCAAACCACTCGGGTCTTGTCGTCAGCACATTGTTTGAAGTACTGCCACGCCAGGGAACTCCTTGAAGCTGCCTTTGGGGTGCTCGGTCCCAGATGGCGGTGGCCAGTAGCAGACGGACTCTCATTGTGGCGGGTGTTCTGCTTTTGCCCACTGCTCCCTCTTTTGCTACGCTGTTGGCTCGGTCTCACCACTGCCTCTTCCTCCGAATTCTGAAAGTCAGTGGCACGACCTTCATTCCATGTGGGGTCTAGGACCTCATCGTCCCCTGCATCGTCTTCCACCCAGTCTTCCTCCCTGACCTCCTGTTCAGTTTGCACACTGCAGAAGGACGCAGCAGTTGGCACCTGTGTTTCGTCATCATCAGAGACGTGCTGAGGTGGTATTCCCATGTCCTCATCAGGAAACATAAGTGGTTGTGCGTTAGTGCATTCTATCTCTTCCACCCCTGGGGAAGGGCTAGATGGATGCCCTTGGGAAACCCTGCCAGCAGAGTCTTCAAACAGCAAAAGAGACTGCTGCATAACTTGAGGCTCAGACAGTTTCCCTGATATGCATGGGGGTGATGTTACAGACTGATGGGCTTGGTTTTCAGGCGCCATCTGTACGCTTTCTGCAGAAGACTGGGTGGGAGATAATGTGAACGTGCTGGATCCACTGTCGGACACCCAATTGACTAATGTCTGTACCTGCTCAGGCCTTACCATCCTTAGAACGGCATTGGGCCCCACCAAATATCGCTGTAAATTCTGCTGGCTACTGGGACCTGAGGTAGTTGGTTCACTAGGACGTGTGGCTGTGGCAGAACGGCCACGTCCTCTCCCAGCACCAGAGGTTCCACTAACACCACTACGACCATGTCCACATCCGCGTCCCTTACTAGATGTTTTCTTCATTGTTACCGTTCACCACAATAAGAAAAAAATTATTTGGCCCAATTTATTGAATTCAAATTCAGGCCTTTTTTTACAGGCTCCTAACACTATCTGGCTATCTATTTAGGTACCGTATTACACTAATACAGGCACAGCAGTAACGACAGATTTAGCTGAATATAAATTGTAGGCCTAGTATTTAGGCGCTGGATGACAGGTATCCCTTTTACGGACAGAATTAGACTTGGAAATGCACGGTAGCGTGTGAAGTTATTGAGGATGACCCTATCCGCACCTTCAATCTAATATACCCTTTTATGGATAGATTTAAACTTGGCCTGATAGAGCAGAAACCACTAATTTAGGGAATTGCTAAGTTGGGAATTGTATTTCAACCCAGAACAAAAACTGTGCTTTGGCAAACACTAAATAGATTGACCAGCCACAGCAGTAACAACAGATTTAGCTGAATATAAATTGTAGGCCTAGTATTTAGGCGCTGGATGACAGGTGTCCCTTTTACGGACAGAATTAGACTTGGAATTGCACGGTAGTGTGTGAAGTTATTGAGGATGACCCTATCCGCACCTTCAATCTAATATACCCTTTTATGGATACACGTTCAATCTAATACACCCTTTACATATTGTCATTATATTCGACTATTAATTAAACACCCATTTTGGGCAAGATCCTAAATTCGAGAAATATGAGCAGAGCATCAAATAAGGGACGTGGCCCACATCATGGTGCTGCTGGTGGAGCTCCTGTTGCAGGAAGAGGACGTGGTTGATCTGTACCAGCTACACGCACAAGTGAAAACCATTCCTCAGGTGCGAGTAGGCGACAGAACCTGCAGCGGTATTTGGTCGGGCCTAATGCGGCTCTACGAATGGTGAGGCCTGAACAAGCACAGGCGATAGTAGATTGGCTTGCTGACAGTGGATCCAGTTCCTTCACATTGTCTCCCACCCAGTCTCCCACCCTTTTTGATGACTCTGCTAGCAGGGTTTCCCAGGGCCATCCACCTAGCCCTGCCCCATAAGTGAAAGAGATTGAGTGCACCGATGCCCAAACACTTATCTTTCAAGATGAGTACATGGGAGGACCATCGCAACACGTCTCGGATGATGACGAAACACAGGTGCCAACTGCTGGGGCTTTCGAAAGTGTGCAGACCGACAAGGAGGGCAGGGGTGAAGACTTGGTGGAAGATGATGTGGAGGACGATGATGTCCTCGACCTCACATGGAATCAAGGTCATGCGAGTGACCTGTGCAGTTCGGAGGAAAAGGCGGTGGTCGCACAGAGCCACCAGCACAGCAGAAGAGGGAGCAGGGTGAAAAAGCGGAGGGGCCGTCCTCTAGACAGTACGCCTGCTACTGCCCACCACAGCAAGGGACAGAGCACACCAAAGCCAGCTCCAAGGAGTTCCCTGGCGTGGCAGTTCTTCAGACAATGTGTTGACGACAAGACACGAGTGGTTTGCACGTTGTGCAATCAGAGCCTGAAGAGAGGCATAAACGTTCTCAACCTGAGCACAACCTG
Source organism: Bufo bufo (assembly GCF_905171765.1). Classification (NCBI taxonomy): domain Eukaryota; kingdom Metazoa; phylum Chordata; class Amphibia; order Anura; family Bufonidae; genus Bufo; species Bufo bufo. The sequence continues at coordinate 261,881,004 of NC_053394.1, forward strand.
CATGATCAGGCATTTAAGTGCAAAGCAGGAGCTACAGTGGAGTAGACACCTCAAAAACCAAGAAAGGTCTCTGGCTCCTCCTGCTTCATCTTGTGCTGCAGTCTCGGCCTCTTCATCCACCTCTGGAGTGACAGTGCCACCTGCCACCCCGCAAACAGAGGATCTGCCAGCAACACCAACACCTGGGTCACCAAGCATCTCCACAATGTCCCACGGAAGCGTTAAGCTCTCCATCTCCCAAACGCTGGAGAGGAAATACCCCCCTACCCACCTGCGATCACTAGCCCTGAATGCCAGCATTTCTAAATTACTGGCCTTTGAAATGCTGTCATTCCGTCTGGTCGAGACGGATAGTTTTAAAGACCTTATGGCGGTGGCTGTCCCACAGTACGTAGTGCCCAGCCGCACTACTTTTCCAGGAGAGCCATCCCTTCCCTGCACAACCAAGTAGGAAACAAAATCAGGTGTGCACTGCGCAACGCCATCTGTGGCAAGGTGCACCTCATTACGGATACGTGGACCAGTAAGCACGGTCAGGGATGTTATATCTCCATAACAGCACACTGG